>NC_025695.1:48779307-48793612 GCF_000633955.1 Camelina sativa | reverse complement strand
TAAACTTTTTGTCTCGTCAGTGTAGTAAACCTTTTAAGAAAGAGCAAAAATATTTTACCAGAAAAGATTTCACATTGAGCAATTTCCCTTCTTCAAATTCATGTTGCTCAACGGGAATTTTTTCCGCCTGCAAAAAACAATATGTTGATTCTTTAATCAAAATTTCTCAAATTTTTACAATTTTATTGAATGAAAACAATTACCTTGAGATGCCAAATAAATTGCAACTCATTTGGAGTTAAGACAAGCAGAGCCTTTCCTTTTGCTCCTTCACCACGAGCGGTTCTACCAACTCTATGAATATACGTCTAGATAATAAGAGAGTAACATTTCAGACAATGAGTGATTTGTTAACACTAATTTTCACACGCATTTGCCAAAAAACTAAAACAGACCTTAGCGTCTTCAGGGGGATCATACTGCACAATCCAGTCCTATACAAAGCACACAATAATCACAGAGATTTGATTAAAGATCAACAACCAATTCAGACATTTTCAAAGTTCAGAATGTGGAGGAAGCATACCACATGGGGAATATCAAGACCACGGGAAGCAACATCAGTACACAACAGAATACCCGTTTCCGCTTTATTAAATTGGAAAAATATTGAGCTTCGTTTGGTCTGGTCCATCCCTCTACGGATTTCAAGGCAATCTAATTTGATATATCGAAAGAGTTCCGCATGGAACTTTGTCGATTTGCATGTAGAGAAAAACACCATGATTTTCTTTTTCCCAAGGAACCTCTTCAAGAAGGTCAGTAAAAAAATTAATCGCTTAGCACTTGGCACAACACAATAACCTTGCTCCAAGCCTTCATTTGTAACCTACAGTTTCCAGTTTCCACAAAATGAAAAAGGCTTGTTTCGGTAATAAAGTAAAATGTGAGTAAAGATAATAACATAAGTTGTGTTGATTGTTACCTCTTTTCGTCCTTCATCCACATCGATATAAACATGTTCATGTTCTTTAAGTGACACCCGAGCCAGATCCTTAACCTGATAGTTTAATTGAATTCCACTAAGTTAATTAAACTGACACTAATAAGAAACAAGTGACAAAACTATATTGATTGGTAAACAAACCTGGGAAGTCTGTGTGGCCGAAAACAGGGACGTCTGCCTTGTCTGCAGCAATAATACAAAAGACGGTTTATATCTCTAGTATATATGGTAAACTTTAAAACAAGAATACCTATGCAAGCCCCAAAAATACTACCATTGGTAAAATCTTGATAATCTTCTTCAGGTCTTCTTCAAAGTTCTGTTCCAAGATCCTATCAGCCTCATCCATTACAAGATACTGCAATGTAACACAGAATAAGAAATTGCAATAAAGCAAAACCAATGACGATACCAGTAGCAAAGAAAATAGAAATCAGAATTCTGTGGTTAGTTAACAACCTTCAAGTTCTTGAATACAAAACCATTAGTGTTTTGAAGGTGGTCAAGAAGTCTACCAGGGGTAGCTACTAACAAATTAACACCTTTGACAAGAATCTCAGTTTCTTTCTTTCTGTTCTCACCGCCAATAACCTTTCCCACAGTCTGTGAATGATACTTGAGAAGCTCTTTGGCTACTAAAAAAGACTGAAACATAAATGATGAATGATGAGTATCATTCATCATTCATCACAATGGGGTAAAATGATATATCAAGAAAAGGAGTGAGAGAGAAATGAAGGACCTGAATAGCAAGCTCTCTAGTTGGGCAAATGATGATAACACCAGTACCGTTGCGAGGAGTAAAGCTGACATTGTAAAGAAGCTCAATAGCAGGAATAAGAAAAGCTAAGGTTTTACCAGAACCAGTCCTGGCAGCTCCAAGCAAATCTTCTCCTTGCATCAATGGTGGAATTGCTTTAGCTTGTATCTGCAAAAAAGTATACAAATTTGAATCATCATCATCATTGTTCTTAAAAGAAGAAAACATTCATATTGAATTCGAAATTGGTTGTAACCTCAGTCAAGAATTTGAAGCCCAGCTCTTTGATAGATTTTAAAGTTTTATCAGATAAATTCAATGACTCGAACGTTTCACCAGTCATTATACCATTCCCACTAGTTTCCTCCCCTTTTTCTTCTTCTTCTTCTTCTTCTTCTTCTTCTTCTTCTTCTTCTTCCTCTTGGCCATTGTCTTCTTCTTCTTCTTCTTCTTTTGACTTCACAACATTCACATCCTTGTTCTTCTTATTCTTCTTCTTCTGATTCGGTTCGTCGTGGATTAAGATCGATTCCTTCTCTTGCTTAATTGCTAGCTTCTTTAGTATCTTCTTCTTCGCTTCATCTCTTTCTCTTTTTCTACTCTTCTTCTGCTGCTCCAAATCCAAATCCAAATCCGCCATATTTGTTGTCAAATCAAAAGCGAAACCCAAAAAACCCAACAGTGGGATTAACAAATAGAGGTAGGTATGGTTTCTTTAAAATCGGAATCGAGAGAGTGTGTGCTCTTAATTCTAACGGCTGCTCTGCCTCTCTCTCTCTGCTCTATCGACGTCCGTCGCAATTAGTTAGGGTTTTATTAAAAAGCTCTCTCAATTTCTTTCAAATTTTTAGTTTTCCGATAATACCCCTTGCATTGACCTTTTTTATTAGTATTGTATTTTCTTTTATTTTTACTGTGTAAGTAAACCAACTAAAATTGTCCAAGTTCATCAAATTCAAATTAGTTAAAAAAACCAAACCGCAATACTGAGATGGAATGGTGGATGCTCGAAGAACAAAAGAATGCCCCGGTGGATGCTCTAAGAACAAAAGAATGTCACAGTTATGATCGAATGAATCTTCACAAATTCACATCTAAAAGACTTAAACTAAGTTTACGAATTTTTCATTTCATAGTCTGCAAACATTCCTCTAAATCAGAGCTATATTTACAATGATAATCACGAAAACGAGAGAGAAACTAATTAAAAAACACGTCACAACGATTTTATCGACGATGATAACCTCTCTAATTTAGACCAAATCATTCTCCCAATCGACGACTTAGTTTTGTCTCGCAGCTCCACACTATCACTCGTTGAACCCATCCTCATTGGCATCATCCCAACCGCTTTAACCGCTGACACAACCGCTCCACCCAGTTCTCGTACAACCGCTTCGACCGCGTTTGGATCCGTCTCACCACCATTCACATCCGTAACATAAAACGAACCAACCGCAATATCACCTTGAGTACTCATCTCAGCTCTCGTTATCGACAAACCGTTCTCTCTCACAACTCTGGTCACTTCCGACAACAAACCCATCTTGTTCTCCGTCCGAATCTCAAGTTTCAAACCTCGTGAAGCCCGTCTCGAAATCGCAGCAACCAAACAATGTCTTAGTCTCTCTCTTTGCACCTCCGTTTCTAACGTGCAACCATTCTTCTTCCTTATGAAATATTCTTGCTCCGCCGTGGACCCTTTAGCTCCGGCGACCGCGTGAAACACTACGAATTGTAACTCTTTTAAAGCACACACCGTGTCGAAAAGTAGTTTTGGCCTGTCTCTACACTTAACGTTCACCATGGAATAACCATTACATGCCTCGATCGCTACATGTATCCTCTCGCATCTTCCTCTCCACAAAGCATCGCACCTGTCACATTCAAGGTAACATCATCATGTATCGAAACCGACGAAGCTTAATTTGGTGATTAGTACTTGGTATAAACGCAAACGCACCTGTCACCACTGAAGCAATCGCAATCGGAGCAGCTCTCATAGTCTCCTTCGGCGTACATTAGCTCATGAAGTCGTCTCTCAGTGTGAGCCCACCCGACCGGAGCTCCTTTAGCCTCGACGATCCTCACGACGACGCGAGACTCATCGCCGACTATATGATGGGCTTCCATGACGGTATCCAGATGATCTTTTACTTGGGCCTTTCTTATCGGGTCAATAATAGGCCCACCGTTAAACCCATCTTCTAGATAAATCACCATGGCCGCTCGCTCGTGGTGGGTCCATGCAACAGCGGCTGTCACGTGACATCCAATGTCGGAAAGTACGGCAGAGATTTCGGACAGTAGACCCGGTCTGTTTATTCCGGTTATCTCAAACGCCGTATGCTCTGTACACACGTGGCGCTGTTGCACCTCACGTTTTAGATTACTTTGCATCTCCTTTGTTATACCTCCCGTTCTACTAGAACATATTGCCTGAAAACAACAAAAACATACACACTTATATTGGTTGTGTTGTTGAGGTAAATTAGATACGTCCAACAACATCAAACAAAAAAACTTTAAACGAGACTGTTTATATTTTAAGAGTTAGTCAAAATTAAATCAAGTCAATGATTTTTTATAAGGTGTATTTTACTAATGATTTTTTTTTTTTATGTCACACCTGTTGAATGTAGAGAATAAGGCTTCGGTCTGTGAGCTTATTCCCGAGTTGGTCCGTCACGTGAAACACTAACAAAGAGAAATTTGCAGATGTGATAATATATATGTGGTCCACCAATGATGACATGTGAAATTGATGACGATGACGACTTACCATCCATGAACCATTCACCGTCGGATGAGATGTAAGATTTGGAGATAACGAGATCGAGATCAGCGAAAACTTGAACCATGTCCAGTAATATCCCGTACTTGTTCGCGCTATCTACCTACATATATCAACCACATGATTAATTATCGCTAATTAGTCATTATCTATATCAACTAGTATGATAAAGCAATTTATACAGAGTTTAGTATTATAATATATATGTACCTTAACAAGTGTGCACTCTGGGTCTGAGTCGTTGTCTACACAAACCCTAATTAGTGCACAAAAAAACCAGCAAATATTAAGATTACAATAAACTCTATAACAAAAAAATTAACAAGAAGTAGAATGATAAAGTATGAAATTACCTGGGAGGATTGATTCTCTCGACTAGTGATTCGATCTCGGAATCAATCCGAGGCTGATAAGCTATCTCCATCATCTTATTAATCAGCTCTCACAAATCCTACCTATATACACCACACAAACAAGTTTTAATTAGTCGAGGAAGAAGAGGAGCAATGTATCAAAATTTGTTTGTTATATATATACTTCCACGATGTGAACGAGGTTAAAAATATAATTATAGGAGTAATCAAAACATTAAAGTTAAAAAAGATAAATAAAGAAGAAATCGCCGATTCCTTCGGTTCAGAATCAAATCTAAACCATATCTTAAAATTATTATTTTACAAAAAAAAAACGTATGAAACAAAAATCTGAGACAATTAAGCTGTTTTTTTCCCTTTCTGAATCAAAATTATAACTTGAGAATTCTGTCCTTATGGTTTGTTAGATTAAGATTAAGCTCAGCTTGAAATTTCTTAAAAAATTAAGTCGCATTGGGAAAAATACTTGGATTACGAAACAGAGCATATTGGCAAATTCAGGAAAAGAAAAATAAAAAAAAAGTTGAAGAAGAAATCAATATTTGAGCACAGGAACACATACACTATTATGAGAATCTGAATCTGAATCCGTCTTGAAAACAACAGAGAAAGGGTTTGTATTTTTATTTCAAGACGAAGAAGGAAGAAGAATAAGAAAACGAACAGAGAGAGAGATACCTGAGTTGAGAGATTCTGATACAATAGAAAGAAGAATCCTAAAAGAGGAGAGATTCTCTAATAGAAAATATTGCGAAAATTTATTTTATTTGTTTTGCTGCTACAAAAGAGGAGAGAACTAGTTTATGTTGGTGGACGAGAAAAAAAAGAGAAGCCGAAACTGTAGCCAAATCGTATCTATCTCATGTACTACTACTTATCATATCTATGAAATGTTTTTGTACATACGATACGAGAGAGCACAAAATAATTTTAAACTTATATATATGTACAACCGATACATGCTGCTTCATTATTATTTTAGTCAAATGCATCCCATCTTTTTCTTTTTGACAAATGCATCCCATCAATCTTTGCTATATGAGAAACTTTTTTATTCTGACACATTTACCTTACAAGTGTTAAAAATTTTATGGTAAAAGATTAATATGATTAGTGAAAATCAAGATAGACTCATAAAAAAAGAAGAAAGATATTAAAAACAATAATAATAAAAAAGAAAGATATAAAATTTTGTAAGATGATGAGGTGTATTAGCAACCAACACAAGATTTGCCACATGTAACACTATAAAGCCACGTGGCAAGATGGGTGGACTCTGAGCTCGCCTCTTCAAAATCGCAAGAATCAAGCTGTCCACGTGTCGGTCTTCCATTTCAGGTGATTTTTCACAAAATATAAAGATTGAAAAATGTTTTTACAACTCATTTATTTGTGATTTCAGCTGGAACAATAAAGATAAAACAAATCTGTTTACATTCATAAATGCAGAGGTGTTTATGTGGGTTACACAAAACGTGGCCCGACCACACACACAAACAGAGGCCACTCCAGTTGTAGTTTACCTTTCTAGTGGTTTATACAACTTATGTCCTGTCAGAAGAAATTAACTTTGAAATCAGTTAATATTTTTATTAACAAAATTAATCATAACGTCGGTTAGTACCATATATATTAACACATTGTTTTCTTATTTAACTTTCATAATTTTTTTATTTTACTAAACTTGGTTCGAAACTATAAATTAGAGACTCTGTATTTTTAACTAGGTAGTAATCTATGAGACTATGACATGTGGTCGGTTGACATTTGCCAAGTTAGAATGGTGTTTACACCATTTTTAGGATTCTATTGTTCAAATTAGAATGGTGTTTATATCATCTTTAAGAAGAAGAAGAAGAAGAAGTGAGAATGATTAAGGAAGGATGTGCTTCTTAGGGTTTTATTATTCTCTTTGAGTTTGCAAAAACGTGAAATACAAGGCACTTACTACATTGTTACATTTTGTTTGTATGCATCGCATCGCCTCCTCCTACAGTAAACAAACATTGTGCTTCCTTGCAAACATTTGTCCAAGCTCTTCTTAGTTAAGGTCGGAGATTTACATCAAACATCCCAAAAATATTTTATGGAGATTAAGAAGAATCAGAGCTCTTTTCAGTGGCGGCTTCCTTTGCAGCAACAACAGCTTCTTCTCCTTCAAGCTTCTCCTTCCAGTATTGATCAAGCGGAGGCCCAAATATAGCTTTCCCTGAAACCACACCAATCCTGCAAAGCAACAAACAAACCAACCTCTCTTTTCATATTGATCTCTGCTTCACAATAGTAATTAATGACTTTGTTCAGGTTAACAAATTTCAGGAGATTTAACAATTTGGTATTTGACTAATCTCGGTTAAGACAATTTCACACAAATCCAATCTGATATGCTTAAATTGAAGTCCGATCCTAAAAAATTATCTCGAATTATACCAATGTTTTAGAATAATATATGCTCGGATCGATTTCTTATAACTAACTCGAAAACGGAGTAATCTACAAAGCCAATAAGCAAAACCAGATCTTCTTCACTCAAGAAACTATTCAAGATTTCGACTATCGCCCAAATAAAAATAAAAATGAATACTTACACAACTGCTCCGATCACCATCGGTAAAGACAGAAACCTGTTCCTTCGAAACATTTTACAAAAGAACGATAACAGTCGCCGCCGCTCAAGCTGATCTTCCGGTCAGCCGCCGTTCGCGACGAATCTATAAGTAAGGGTTTCCAGATTTGAGTTTATGACAATGCCAACTAATTATATTATGGGCTTGGCCCAACATTTTAGCCCATCAAAGAGCCATCTTTCTTTTTGTCAACGCCCCTTTACTTTCAGACACAGGGAAAAAGAGAAGAGACGGGACCAAAATACATAATTGTCACCCGACTCTTCTTCTTGTTTTCTTTTTTCAAGTTTTTCTCCATTTTATAAATAAGTTAAAAACTTGTGATCTGATTTTGACCACTTTCCAAAACTCTATACATGACTTTAATTTATAGTATTTGTACTATTAAATTCTCTAAAACAAATTATGTATAACCTTACAAATTTTTTAACTTCAACATATGTTTTGAGAAAACAAGTTCTTTTTTAAAGTTGAGTATTTCATGGGTGAATAAATTGTGTCTATGTCATTGACCTGGGGAGTTAATGCGAAGTTCGTCGTTATATTTTTAATATCCACACATAATCCCAGAGCATATATGTCTCTATTTTACATTTATAGATGCAGCTGTGTCATTATATAGCTGGTGGTATGCGTTTATTATCTTTATAAATGCGTGTGAGTGAGGTATGAGAAACTGGTGCTATCACCTATGAGGGGATTTAATTTTCGCAAAAAAAAACAAAAAAAAAGGTCAGCTTCTTTAATTTAAGACTGAAAACAAAATAGGAATCAAATGACATGAGATGAGACTAATTAATTTGCTTGTGTGGTCTGCAAGACGACTCTTAAACTATTTATCGAATCTTTTGTTATGATTTATGAACGAAGAAAGAAAAAACACTTAGTTCAATATAACTGATTTACTTTATACGCATGACAAAGATACAATCAAGTGTATATATGTGTTGTAATTTCGTTAAGAACGTAGAAATTGCAATAGTAAGAAGATAGATATGTATATGGATTTATATGGACGACTGATCATTATTTAATTCAAACAATATGTTCAGAAGCAAAGTAATCATATTTAAGGACTGTGGTTTTGAGTGTAGATGTAATCAGTGTGAGCAACTAAAGTTCTTCGTATCAAGACGCACTCTTCTTCTCCCACACCTTCACAGTTTTCCTCTCCTTGTTCTAATTTCTGCTCATAACATAACATATACGCACGTGACGGAAATGTTAGTCTCGATTAAAAAAAAAACTATATCTTGGTGATTATAAAATCTTCAACTGAACCTGAAACTCATATCAGTCCTCAAAACTTTAATAAAAGTTGGATACAGTTATTGGATATTCTTAGTTAGTTCATTATCTATACGCAAATGATAAACACACTAATTAACACTATCATATACCTTGATGGAGATTTCTTCCGGATAAACGGAGGTTGGATTGAGCCTGGCTGATGCGTATGTAAGCGTGGAACAGATAAGAAGAGCTATGATGAAGAAAGTACTGAACTTAACCATTTTCTTTGTATGACTAAGTATTATACAATATTTCTTGTTATACGTACTATGAAGGAGGAGAGGAGCGGTAGTAAATTAAGATGAAGAGGAAGATATATGAGAGTTAAATAAAGTTATGCAATTGAAGCGTATTTATAGAGAAAACATGAGATGAGATAAAAAGTTCTACAACTACGTGAGCCATATAATCTTTTGAGTTTGAGTAAGTGAACGTCATGAAACCATTACCATACCGAACACGCACATGTATATTATTATTTAAATTTGTGTATAATAAATTTTAAAAGTAGACTAGAGAAAGAATTTCCAACGAGAGTCTGTTTTTGGTTGGTTATAACTTATAAGTAATCAGTAGTCTGTTCTTGTGAAATTGATCAATATGGGGGAGTACTCACCTATATTTTTACCTTATTTTCTATTTACATTAATATATGCTGGTCATATAATAAATTTTTATCCTAATGTTGAAAAGAAGTTGGTGGCGGATGTACCTGTATACTGAGAATCACCCAATATTCTCACGTGAAGTTAACTACAAGAAGTTTGGTTTTAATTTACATATTTTCTTGTGGTACATTTTTCTTTCTTTTTTTGAATTTATCTGGTTAAGTGAATATAAGTGGGGATTCTATGTCTCTTTTTATACTGTTTACTAATTTGTCGTTATATTTAATTTATGGTTTTATGTATACTGTGAAGTCTGAATGGTCCTAAGCTTTTTTATATGCGGCCTGTGGCATACCTTGTAATCAAAGTTATAATAAGAGCAAAGAGACAGATAAAATACTGCTTTGTGTTTGACGTTTTCATCCATGTATATATTTACATTGTGAAATAGTCTTTGATATGTAGTACGAATGATCATCAGCTACAGTTATCTGAAATCATGTTCACTTTTCTAAGAAAATGGTTGATACAAATAATTAAGAAGCGTCCATCATAATGAAAATAACACTTCCCTGATAGGTATTACACGTCCATCACTATTCTATCCATGCAAGGAGGCATCGTAGAAAGTTTCGAAATGTGATGATCCATTGGATTCTTTGAGAGTAGTCTATGCATAACTCTGTTTTCTTCCTTGTTTTTTCTTTTTTTTTGCCAAGGAATTAAACCTTAGGTAACTTGTAATACCTAACTCTTTCATTTATATGATATTTACTAGCTTAGCGAAAAAAGAAAATAACACTTCCCCGCATGCGGCATGCCAGTGCCACAACACATTCTCCAGAACAAAACAAAAAAGTCTGGTCAATAAAAGAGGGAAAAAGGGCTCCGCAAACAAGATTCGTTTCAAACATAACATGTAGATTATTTAGTTCTATCCACACACGTACTGGCACCATCATATATGGTTATAAGCCTTATTCAGTTCCTTTCAATTGACTTTTGTTTTTGTAATGTTGTTTCTTGTGTAAATCAAGATCTAAGAGATTTGATCATCAGACAACATCAGTGGACTACATATTATAGGCCTCCGATCCATCAAACATGGGCCTATCTTCTACTCTATTATATGATTTAGGTTTTCGTCCAATTTCAGAACAGCTTGGCTATTTTTTTTCTTTTTTTCTTTTCAAATTCTTGTTATGTAATGTCACGAGCATATACACTGGTCGAAGGCGAGTCAATAAGCTAAGGGTCTAATTTAGTTGTTAACTTTTTAATTTGTAACTTTGTGACCATTTAAAATAATAATATGTATTAATTTTGATGACTTAATAGTTAATAATAGTGAAAAGATATATATATATATATATATATATATTGTACATATTTTAAGGTTATGTGCACATGAAGATGCCTATAAAGTAGAAAATTTTCGGTCATGCTTTTTTCTGAAAATTTTGCAGTTTGCGGGTACGTAGGGCAGCTTTGAACGCGATCTTTGCCGTTAAGAAAGCTTCCATCAATAATATTCTTCCTTTTTATTCAAAGAAAATTTAGGTTTGTTATTCCAAAATCACGCCTATATTATAATAACGTAGAAGATATACCATAATTAACAAATCGACTATATATATATATACTGTGATCACACGGACCGGTTTCACAGTTATATGAACGGAAACATATAATTTTCATGTTTCATGCATGTTATGATGTTACATATGAGTTTTTTTCCTTCTTTTCATTATGCTGGATTAAAGATTAAAACATGTTAAATTATTTTTATTTTCTTATGATTTTGTCTAAATAGAAGTCAAGAACCAATATCGTCCGTCAAAAACTTTTAAAAGTGCTAAAATCAACTTTATGTTATAATTATTATTATTTCATAAAAGTAGGAATAAACGACATGGCTGTCAATTTCTAAAGAAGTAATTGAATTGGGCTATGAATAGAAAAAAGAAAGCGAGCGATAATATAGAGTAGCAGCTCAACATCAATTTAATTAAGGAACTAATTTCGTTAATATGGTTTTCAACTACAGCTCCGCACATTAACCACTATGAACACAATTTTGGAATCGTTCATTCCCTTCTATATTTATCAAATTATTCGGTTAAGTTAAAGATGACAAACAAAATTTAAATCTTCGGTATTTTTAAATTCAATGTTTTATTGGCATTCAAACAATCTAGAAGATAAAAATGTATTTTCCACTATGAAAAAGCTGTTATCTAAACCAAAAGCAAAACTTGTTTTATCCGCTCATAAAAATCTATTATTACTGGCAGATGGGTCGATCATTTTTTTCATATTTTGTAGTGTATGTTATATATGTCAAAGCACACATCAATACGTCACTAATTGTCATACAAATCACATAACTAACTAAGTATTTGCAACTTTTACAAGCTTTTTTTTTTCATTCTTGTTTGGTCTGCGACTTTTTACAAGTATTTTGGAACCGAATATTCGGAATAAAGTATTACGTGCGTAATGACCGAGAATGATAAAGACCGGCGGCTCAGCTTACCTCTAATCCCATAATGACACATGTTCTTACTTTTTTTTTTTTTCTTTCTTTTTGGTTTGGTATATGTGCTCGATCGCTCGAGCTCGTAGTCACAAGCACTGACCCATGCTTGAATGCTACCAACGAGCCACTAGCGACAAGCACTGACACATGTTCTGACTCTATCTCTCTCTTTATTTTATTTTCTGGAACAATGTAAAAGTAAAATAAGCAAACACTGGAAACAAGAACTTTCATAAGATAATGGCGAAACTAACCTCCGGTTATGAGTCCGTCCGTCCATATAAATATCGACCTCCTACAATGCAATTTTTCCCTTTTCCCCTTCTACCCTCTCTCACTTGTAAATTTTTGAGATAATAATAATTTTTTCCTTCCGGTTTAAATTTTGAGAACCATTACTATGTCTACTATTTCTCCGGTTCTTTCATCTGAACCGGTTCTTTCCAATCAAGTACCGGCTTGGGAAACTGGATTCAACCCATGGGACACATCCGATCATTTCTCCATCTTCAGTTCACCGGTTAGTCCCATTGAAGTAAATCCCGGTTTAGATAAAACAAACCCAAGTCCAATTCAGAACCAACGCTATTCCAGTCCGGGTTTTAAAGATCAACAACCCTTGAAGAACCCTACTGGTTCGAACGTTGTCTCTTCGGATAAAGACGATCGGCGAAAGAAACGAAAATTATCAAACCGAAAATCAGCTCAACGGTCGAGGATCAAGAAACAAAAACACCTAGAAGATGTGAGAAGCAAACTTAAGCAGCTCAAATTCGAGAACCGAGAACTGGATAACCGGCGCCGGTACGTTTTGTACCATTGCGAACATGTAAAGATGGAAAACTATCGTCTACGGTTAGAACACCATGCTCTCCACGAGAAGCTCTTGAACTTACGACAAGCTTTGGTCATGCGTCAAATCCAACAGAACTCGACGTGTGCTACGTGGTCGTGTGTTAATAGTACCGTTGTAACGGTCAACCGAAATCCTTCGATGATGAGAGACCACGTAATCTAAGATTTACAATTACAAACACACAACTAGTATGCATCGTTTTAGACCTAAACAAAATATTTATGAGATACTATAGCTAGGAGTCTTCTCCGTTTCTTTTGTAAATAAATGTCTAGTATAAATATCATATATTCATATGGTGTAGTTTATGAGGGAAATCATATGTTATATGAATCTTTCTCGTTTTATTAATTTTTATTTTATAAATGAAATATAATATCGCTCGATAGTAAAACAACCACTAATTAAGTAAACATCACTTAATATCGCCTATATCCTTCGATGATGAGAGAACGTAATATAAGATAATAATATGCATCGTTTTAGACCTAACGAAGAAACATATATGAAGTATATACTACTAGGAGTGATCTTCTCTATTTCTTTTGTAAATAAATGTCGAGTAGTAAATCATGTGGTATAGTTTATGAGGGAAATCATTATATGTTATGCAAATATATTCTCTCTTAACGAAATTTTATTTTATAATTGAAATATAATATCGATAGTGAAATAACCACTTATATCACTTAATTCACCTCAGTTTTATAAAAGAACAACAAAAGTGTTATAAATCTAAAAATATGGCACTAATTGTAATATGAAATTATGTAAGTGGTTTGCGTGTATCCGGATCAAATACCAAACTATGTGATCTTTTGTCAATTTCGATTGTTTTAAAAAAAAAAAAGTTTATAATACGTCCAAAACAATGCACGCATAATATATTCTTAATTTTTAATTCTGGATATTGATTTTGAATGATCAGTCAGGATTTATAATTTATATTAGAATATCAAATTTGTCACATATATAGCAATTTTAAAAATAGTTCGAGTCTTTGAGACAGCGTCGCCATCCCTATCCTATAAGCTTTATTAAAGCTTTGAGTGCAATGCATATGTTTCATTTTTACTAGCCATAGCGATTCACATGCTTTATTAATGTGCAATGTATACGAATTTTATTTTTTGTTAGAAGGCTTAACGTATAGGAAATTTAACATGTGGATTGTTTTCTTTATTTTCTTACAAAGTTAGGAGATCAAAGATAGATGGTTTGTGACTTCATCGGTCATGTCTTGATTGATTAGGCGCTATCTTTGAAATCTGAACTCATCGTCATGTACTCAAACTACATGCATGTTAAAAAAATTAAAAAATCTGTATACTTTTTTTTGTCTTGGTATACAAAAGTTTCTTCTAAAATATTACATATACTTTCAGATTTCATATAATAAATCTTTGAATACTCATTAAACCAGTTTTTTTTTTTTTTTTTTTTTTTTTTTTTTTTTTTTTTTTTTTTTTTTTTTTTTTTTTTTTTTTTTTTTTTTTTTTTTTTTTTTT
>NC_025695.1:48774471-48776999 GCF_000633955.1 Camelina sativa | reverse complement strand
AGTATACCGATTAATCCACCGGTTCCAGAGTTCCGCCCTCCAGGATCACAAACATGCTTTCAAGGTTTAGGATTCTCTAGTTTTTCAGGGACACAAGGAGAGTATCCCAATCTAGGTTTTCAAACACCAGGAAGAGGAGGAGGATTCTTTAACATCTTTGGACAAAACGACCCATCTACATCTGAACATCCTTGTGTTCCAGCTCGTCAAGCTCTTTTTCAAGACCATTCACGTGATGAAGAAGATGACTAGTTTTATTAGAGTGTTATAAGTAGATTAATTGATAAAATTAGAGTGTTATAAGTATATTAATTAATAATAAGAAAGCTATTATAAGACCACGTACTACAATGTATGTACCCATATTATTATGCACGNCTTGTCACAAAGTGCTGATAAGAGTTCGTATTAGTAGACTTCAACAAAACATTTGTCGTACAAGCATTTATTTGATGAATTTTAAAATAGTGAATATATGCCTGTTATGCTGAAATGAAAGAGTGAGCTGTAGCCACACAGCATCACTTCAACGTGTTCTATTCTTAGTATCGGTTCAATGGATTAATAGCTTATCTGTGTGGTTGATTGCATATATATAACAAGTGCTAATTAAGAATTACTTTAATATGGATCATCAAATCAAGACAAGTGTTTGATAATATAAGATGTAAGAGAAAAGACACAAAGATTACAAAGATGTCTTAAATTCGTTAAAAAAGAAAAGCAAAAGATTACTTTCTACAAGAAATCTAATATATATCTCTCTTTCTTTCCCGTTTAGTACATTAATTCAAAGTTGGATAAATACTACGGTTGTGAATGGTTGTACAGTACGCTCCGGACCAGACCAAACTCGGACTAGCCCGCAGTTAGTACGCCATTCACCATTCCAGACTACTATGCACTTCTCCATACTATACAACTCCATACTAGTCTAGAATTAAAAAAAAACTGCAGACTGTGTAAATTATACTATTGGTCCGATTATTTCAGTTTACTCTATAAAAGCTCCATACCAACTCCATACCAATAGTAAAAGTTGGGTAAAAACGTGTTCAAACTAGTTGGATCCTAGTACTTTTATCTCATTGGTTAAAGTTGTGTTTCT
The DNA here is from genome assembly GCF_000633955.1 of Camelina sativa. Taxonomy (NCBI): domain Eukaryota; kingdom Viridiplantae; phylum Streptophyta; class Magnoliopsida; order Brassicales; family Brassicaceae; genus Camelina; species Camelina sativa. The sequence goes on along the minus strand of NC_025695.1, from coordinate 48,775,891 downwards.
TTATACTTTCTACATATATGAATATATATAAATGCATTCATAAATGTTAAAAGTCACAACAAAAAAATCATATTCCCAAAAACAAAATTTAGATCTAGAGAGGACTCTCTTCTCTTTACTCATTGAAGCTCTTCAATCTAAAACTCTTTTGAATCAACCATTTATCTCATCTCAAATTCATAAGTAAGTTTTTTTTTCTCACCTCATTTTCTTTTTAGTTTAGTTTATAGTAGATATTTGAGAATTTATTAGTTAATTTTTTAAACATGATGAGCTAGTTTATTAGTATATATATATATATGATGTTTTTAGTTAATTTTTAGTTTAATTTTATATTTATTAATAACTTCATATTGTTTGTGATTATAGATATGTCATCACAAGGTCGTAATATGAATGCAAACATGGATCCTCCTATACGTAGACGGGTAACTTTTATTGATTCAAGCTTTATTTATCTATCTAGTTTAAAATCACGTGTATTGTTTAAATAAATATACACAACTCAAATATACACCTAACTTTATTTGCAATAATTGAATTATATTATTATTACTCTATACTAATAATATATTATTATTATTACTCTGTACTAATTAGAAAAAACCGGATCGAAGATACACTCTTGAAGAAGAAAGAACTTTGATTGAATTATACGATGAAGCACTAGCTTTAAATAATTATATGTTTAAAGACCCGGGACAACCAGGACGAGCATATATTGTTCGTAAGTTCAACGAAAAGTTCAATCAAAACATGAAGTGGACAGACTTAAGATGTAAATTCGATGAGTGGAAGAAACAATATAAAACTTGGGTCCTCTTACAAGGCAAGACTGGTATCACGGTAGATCCCATTAGTGGAAGAATTGAAGCTTCAGATGAGTGGTGGAATGATCGTATAAAGGTAATCTATTGTTAAATAATGTTATTATTTAATTATTTGTAGGTTTTTGTTTTCCGATTATTAATGTGTTTTTTTTTTATAGGAAAATGATAAAGTGAGACGTTTTCAACGAGAACCTCCTAAGTTTTGGGAAGTCATGAGAGTATGTTTTGCAAATCTTGATGTGGGTTCTCAACGTCAACACTCGGTGAGACAAAGAAGAGAAGAATTAATGAGTGAGAATGTGAATGATATAGAGGATACAGAAGATGCAAATGATGAAGAAAATGATGATGATGTGGGGCTCAGCGAAGTGCGTGGAACTCAACATGAGAATGAAGTGTATCGTGTGAACATTTACGATGAGTCCCAACCTCTCTATCAATATGCACGTGAGGGGTCTCAAGTACCTGAACGTAGAGGGAGACAAAGTTCAAGAGCCGCTCCATATTCTTCCGTCGGTGGTGGGTCACTTCGAGGGAGTGGGTCAAGAGGATCTAGTGGATCACGAGGGCCTCGTAGAAGACAAAATTTT
>NC_025695.1:48762728-48772299 GCF_000633955.1 Camelina sativa | reverse complement strand
TTATCGGATTTGTCAATTGCAATCACAAGGAATTCAAAATTTATCTGATGCAGAAAGATTTGAGCTATGGTCTTTGGAAAATGAGCAAATGGAAGATTTACTTATACAACCTACATTAGATTACTATGAGCGGTATATTCATAGAGGACCGTACCAGACAGGGGGAGGATTAGGATGGCAGAATCTTCGAGACCGTATTCAAAATGACAACGCTGCATGTCTCCAACTATTGAGAATGTCATTTGCTGCCTTTACAGAGTTATGCAATATTCTCAGTCAGAATTATGGTTTACAACCTACACAAAATGTTAGCGTTGAAGAGAGTGTAGCTATGTTTCTTCGAGTGTGTGGGCACAATGAAGTTCAGCGTGATATTGGCCTAAGATTCGGACGTAATCAAGAGACTGTGAAGAGAAAATTTGGTGAAGTGTTGAGAGCTACTGAGTTGCTTGCCTTTGATTACATAAAGACGCCTACAATGCAAGAACTACGTCGGATTCCACAACATCTTCAAGCGGATCGACGATATTGGCCCTTTTTTAGTGGATTTGTTGGGGCAATGGATGGAACTCATGTATGTGTTAAAGTCAAGCATGAACTGCAAGCCATGTATTGGAGTCGACATGATAGAACAAGCTTCAACGTAATGGCAATATGTGATATGAATATGCTATTCACATATGTTTGGAACGGAGCACCCGGTTCATGTCACGACACAAGAGTACTCTCACTCGCTCAAGATGGTGATCCTGAATTTCCATTGCCTCCTGGAGATAAATATTATGTGGTGGATTCAGGATATCCAAATAAGCAAGGTTTCTTAGCTCCCTACAGATCATCACGAAATCGGGTTGTGAGATACCACTTGTCACAGTTTAACAATGGTCCTCCGCCAGTGAACAAAGAAGAGTTATTTAACAGATCTCATGCATCTTTACGTTCTATTGTAGAACGAACTTTTGGAGTATGGAAGAAGAAGTGGAGGATTCTTAGGAATGATCCTAGATATGGTTTGGAAGTGCAAAAGAGAGTAATTATCGCAACGATGGGACTCCACAACTTTATTAGAGTTTCGAATTTTTCGGATACAGATTTCTTTGAAGATTTTTCAGAAGTGCATACAGAAAACGAGCAAAATGACTCAAATGAACAAGATGAGGTCGAGAGAGAAGATAGACCATATATGACAAACATACGAGACAATATTGCTGATATGTTATGGGATAATCGAAATAATAGATTTTGATTTAGAATTTTTAAAAATATTTTGTAATAGTTATTAGTTAATTATGATTAAAAATATTATTAAAACTGTTTTTAATATTTTTGTACACACCATTCCATACTATAGTCTAATTTTTACCATTCATAATGGTATGGTGTTATACATACTATTGTATGGTGTTGTGCATACCACTAATTACTCCATACTACAGTCCATTCTACTCCATACTAAAATGTTAGTATGCACTATGTAGTATGGAGTATATGGAGCAACCATTCAAAACCTACGTAAATTTGTAACTGAATACATAGTCGTGTTAGGTCAGAGACCATATGTTAGTTTATAGTAAGAAAAATAATTTTATACCTCTTAAAAATTATCTTTAGCAAATTTGAAAGCTGCTTTTCCTAATATTTTGCTTGAAATCATGCTGCAAATCGTGTATACTGTATATACCGTTTTAATACAATTAGGTGTCTCCTGCACCTGCACGTAACCAATATAAAAACCTAACTTTCTACAAACAATTTTGCTTCATTAAACAAAAAAATACTTTAGTTTATTTTCACCTAAATATGAACCAATAATAATATACATTATATGGATTTAATTTTAAAAATTTATATGGTCTTGCGCAGAAACCCATCTTGCACATGTTCTATGCTATTTTTGCTTACAACATCGTCAATCCATTCAGTCAAAGTGTCTCTTTTATTCTAGAGTGCCTTGGTGAAAAATCATGACAAAGACTAGAGAAGAAAAAAGCAGTGGAAAAAAGTAGCGTGAGCGAATCCATAGTACAACTCTGAACTAACGAACGCCCATAAATGCAGGCCTATTTATGTACAAGTTCATACAATTATAAGCCCAATGAAACCCAAGCTCACCCTTGGGTAATATATATATATATATAGTAGACGCTAGTCACTTCTATTTGTAAAACACTCGCCCAGCCACACATAAGGGCATCTCGCCCAGCCCCACATAAGGGCATCTCCAAACCTAATCTATTTTAGAGCAAAAACTCTATTATAGAGTAAAATTTTTTCCAACTCCACTTTATATTTTATTTTAAATAGAGAAAAATTGAGATTGCTCTATATTTAAAGTAACTCTATTTTAGAGGTGAACTTTTTTATTTATACTTTAGTCCTTCAAATATGTATTTTTTTTGTTTAATAACTCTGTACGCTTATTCACAAACAACAACATGTTCAATTTACTAACATCAACAAACTTGGATCGTATCATAGTTTTTAATATGTTGACGAACTTCAATTGTATATGTTGACGAACAACTTCACCTTTTTAATATTATGTATATTAATTAATTAATTTTATTGGCAATTGAATATTGCTGACAAATGCACATCTACATAATGTAACTTATTTTTTCAATAAAATTTTAATATAACAAGAATGAAACACACTTAACATACATAGTTTTATAAAATTAACTAAACAAACAAGTACCAAATTAAAAATAAGAAACATAGGATAAAGTAAAACAATAATAAAAAAAAAAAACTAGTAAATTAATATTTTGGTAAATTGTTTCCCGGTCCACCAAGATCATTAAAATATTGTTCAAATGGAATAGATGGAGGAGGAGCTTCTGATCTTGTTGTTGACCACGTCGTTTTTGTAAAAATTTTGCTTGTTCAATCTCAAAATACTCACGAACATTTGGATTCTGAAAAGAATTCAAATCGCAAATAAAATTTTGTTTTCCTCTTTCAACTCATTCAAAGCATTTTTTTTTTTGAATCTCCAAATGATGTTCTCTTTGTCCGCTTGTCTTCTTTAATTGCTCCAAAAATTGTTTATTTCCTTCTTCTAAGGTGTTGATAACCGATATTGTTTGATCAACAAGTTTTCTTTTCATTTTAGACTTCTTTACCCCATTTGGTCTTGGAGAGGGAGATCCGCCAAGAATTTCCTCCTCATTAGTATTAAGAGAAAATGAAGACAAACCTGAAAATGTTTGCGTAGGAGAATCAATGGTAGGATTTTCTGACTCTAAAGATGTATACTCGAAATCACATGAGATTGTGTTTAACAGGGGTGACACCATCTTTAAACTTTTCAAAGTTCTTAATAATACTCCATACATGCTCAAATTTCCAACCTCCTTTGCAGCTTGAATCTTCACTTAACATTGATTTAGCTTGATTAAACTACATACCATTAAAAATAAAATTTATTTAGTTAAAGAAATGTAAATAATATAAAAATTATATATTCATATATACTTACAATATCATCATTTAAAGCACCATTTGGACGTCGGTTTTCACATTGTCTGATACATGCATGCAATTTTTTTGTTGCTTTCTCTATAGCTTGAATACGACATTAAATTGATTTTTTTGTACGTTCACTCCAATTTGCATTTTTTCCTTTCTCATAAGCTTCCATCACATGAGCCCAAAAATAATCAGATGATTGATAAACACCTTTGATAGGATCTTGAGAAATATCTATGTAAACTTAACATAAAAATTTATCTTCCTCTTGAGAATATCCATAAGAACGAGACATTTTTAATAATCAAGTGTGAATATTATAAAATGATTAAAGGGTGTGGATATGAACGTAGTTATATGTGTTGCTATTTATAGATACAACAATGACATGCAAATTATGTCTCAAGTTTACGGTTGTGCTATTTAATGTGATTTTCTTAACTAAATTATATTTACTGTTCACACGTTTATCCAGCCAATGCATATTAATACGTATTAGCCTTTATTTGGTCTTACACGATTATTATAGATCATATGGCCTATGTGAGTAAAAAAAAAAATCTGGGGTTGACTTTCATGTGACTGTATTTGTTGGATGACTATATTGTAGACAACTGTTGTATAGTAGACTTTCACTAACCAATGCATGCATGCTAGTTTGGTTGATTCTCTACGTAAAAGTGGAATTAATGTGAAATATAGATAAATGTTTGAATCTTTTAATAAAAGATTGAAAAACTACAGGTAGAAAATGCCAAAGAGAAAAGAAATAGGGAATCCAAACACGACAAGACAATAAATAGGTTTGGTTTAATTAGGTAGTTGAGCATAAAAAAATGGATCTAGTTGTAAATTTTATAAATAAAAAGTACTCAGAATAAAATAGAAATAGAATATATTTTAGAATATTTCTTTTTAGAGTAAAAAATAGAGTGGTACATTAGAGAGATACCCTACTCTATTTTAGAGTTACTCTATTTTAAAGCAAAAAATAGAGTAATACATTGGAGATGGTCTAACATAACTCTAGGCCTCCTTAGAAATATTTTTCTTTTAGTACGTCCTTTTTTTGTTTTTTTTTGTTTTTTGTTTGTGATTTGATTTTGTCAAAATTTTGATCGGAGAAGAGAAGAGAGCGGTGATTATAAACAATAAGAATTAAAAATTCTGATCTGCTCAGTTTCTGGGCATGATAGACTCATTATACACCCATAGAATATGAGCTCTCTTCTCTAATATCTATTTTTTGTTTTTTTCCAAATTTTTTTTATCAGTTTAGTTTTAGTTTTGTTGTTAGCTGTACCTATAAAGGCGAGTTTTGTTTTGTTTTTCCAATTGACATTGTTAATAGAAAAAACAACTACCGTAAATACAGAACTAGGCAACTTATGGGAATAAGTGGAAGATTTATGAACTTACCTTAAACAAGAAGACATGTCTAGTGGGATTGGCCAATGATCTGCAAACCCACTATCTCTTGCAGATCGAAGGAAGTGATTCCGACTCATGATGCATCTTTTGAGGTGATACATCACACGACTCGGATTTACTTTCTTCCATCTGTAATGGCAACTTTATGGGAATAAGTGAAAGATTTATGAACTTACCTTAGACAAGAAGACATTTCTCGTGACAATGATCCATTGCAGATACATCACGAGTCGGTTCATTTGATTCCGGTATAATTTGATTCCATCTGTGATGGCAAGTCAATAACATATAAGCATTTGGATATTTTATTAAGTGAGGGCTTACTCACTCCCTTGTCAAAATTGTTTACTTACTGGTCCACCGTCCATATGCCTCATGTAGTCATGTGTCTTACTGACAAGACTATGATTACTTACTCAATTAAGTCTGGATGTTGTGATTCGGATTGAATATGAACTTAATACTCAAACCTGAACTTTCGTGTCCCTAAGTCACGAAATAAGTTCCTTTGGTAAAGTTTGGAACAAGTTCCTGTATTAACCAAAGTGACGTAACATTGCTATCTTTAAACTATGAAAAAAGATGGAGTTTCTATCATTCTATGTATCATTCCAATTTTATCGGTTGTGTGGGACTGGTAGGTACAAAATCATGTCTTAACCTAGTGGTATAATGGAGTCATGATGGATCATATATTCAATGTTTCATTTTCCATATGATACTGATTTGGCTGGATCTATATTATTCAGAAATAAGCCCATTAAAGCACACCAACTTAAAATCAGATATAAGCCCATAAAGGTCCAATCAAACCCTAACTCTAATTTCGCCGACACATATATATATATAAACTCGCCAAATAGAAGACACCACTTTTTATTTCGCATTCTCTCCCTCAAGTCCACCACTCTGCATCAGAAAAGGCAAAGTAACCCACAACTTCATCTTCTCAATGTCTATTTCTTGTCAATTTTAATTTCGTTTCATCATCTTCCATATTCCTGTTTTTTAATCTCTTCATTTCCATTTTTTTTTTTTTAAATAATTATTGAGGCGGTGATGACAACAACATTTCTCGATGCTGAAACTTACTAGAGTGACCTAAAAAAAATTCTCTTGTAATGTTTCATATGATGCTTCTTTTTGTGCGTGTCTGAGCCTTAAAAATACCTTCTTTTCGAATTTGATTTAGGGTTTTTTTCGTTCTCATTGATGCTTTGGTTATCATAGATCCTAATTTATGCTTACAAAATTTTGTATTTCAGTTTCTAATTAAAGTTTTGCTTCGTTTTGTTCAGACGGCTTGGCTTCACACAATCGAAGCCCATGGAAGAAGCAGATCAGTTACGTGTAGCTGCTAAATCCGGCGACTTGAAAAAGGTCCAAACTTTAATAAACTCCGGCGCCGACGTTACACATTTCGACAACGAAGGTCTGACTCCGTTAATGCACGCCGCTAAAATCGGAAACGCAGAGATAGTAACGGCGTTACTCGAATCCGGAGCTCCGTGGAACGCGTTAACTCCATCGAATCTCTCAGCAGGAGACTTCGCCATGGAAGAAGGACACCAAGAAGCCTTCGATCTCCTTCTCAAAACCGGAATCCAATCAGAGCTAATCTTAGGAACAATCGCAAGAAACCAAACCAAGAACGAGTACTCTAACCAAGAGTATCTTCAAGATCGTGTTAGTTTCAGTGAAGACAAGATCATGGATAGTGAAAGCAAAGGTGTGATGATGGCTTGGGAAAAACCATTAATGGAAGCTCACGCTAAAGCGATTTGTATCAACGGTGGTCGCATTCTAAACGTTGGATTCGGTATGGGACTTGTAGATACTGCGATTCAACAGTATGGTCCGAGTAAACACACGATCATCGAAGCTCATCCTGAGGTGTATAAGCGTATGATTGAATCTGGCTGGGGAGAGAAAGAGAATGTGCAGATTGTTTTTGGAAGGTGGCAAGATGTTCTTGATAAGCTTGATGATCGTTTTGATGGGATATTTTTTGATACTTATGGAGAGTATTATGAAGATTTGAGAGAGTTTCATCAGAATCTTCCCAAGTTGTTGAAGCCTGATGGGGTTTATTCGTATTTCAATGGGTTTTGTGGGAGTAATGCGTTTTTTCACGTTGTGTATTGCAATTTGGTGACTTTGGAGATTGAGAATTTAGGGTTTAGCACTCAGTTGATTCCATTGCCGGTTAAGGATTGCCTTGGGGATGATGTTTGGGAAGGTGTCAAGCAAAAGTATTGGCAGCTTGATACTTATTATCTCCCTGTTTGTCAGTTTAGTGACTGAACCAAGTTTTGTTAAATTCAGCACTCTTGTGATATTGTAATCTTATTTTTACTCGTTAAAGCTAGATTTTTGTTAACATTACTGATAATTTTGTGAGTTTAGTTGTTGTGTACATCTACAAAATTTCAGACATGCTTGGCAACCTACATTTTATGACAACCAATGTTGAACCCACCGAAGTTAATGTACCTCTGTTTTGAGTATAGCTTGGGGAGTATCTTGTTTAAGCAGATTACATTTTGTTAGCAATTTTACAATGCTATTTTTTGGATCAGAACTTAACATACATCCAAAAAGATAAGAACAGTAATAAGATCCCATAGCCATGAGATTAGGAGCCAAGAGAACTTGACTAGCTCTGTTACAAATATCCAATGTTTTTAAACCCGATCCGGGAAGCAAACCGGAAAGCCTTCCGGGTCAAAGGGGTCGACCCGGTCCAACCACAGATCAAAAGTTTACTGAATTTCAATACAGATTATTCTTATATATATATGTATATATTGGTTTTATTAATATTTTTTTTACATTGTTTTATTTTAAAACATAATTATAAATTTCCATATATAATTATGTAAAATCCAAACAAAAATAGAAATTGGTGTTTACAGGAAAACAAAAAAAAACGAGATTGGAAGGTGAAAAAAAAAATCACAATTAAAATAAAAGAATAAACCATCTTCAATTTTAAAATATATGTTGTCCCACATCGAGAATGGAGGGTAACGTACATAATTGCTCTACTATATTAGTTGGTACCTGCATCACTAACTTTAGATTCGTCTAAGTTTAAATTTTAATCCTTGTAATTAACCCAAACCGCCGGTTCAACCGTCGGTTAGCCGGTTTTAGCTAGGTTTTTCCGGTTATATGCGGGTTTTTAAATGCTTGGGTTTTTAGCATAACCCGGACCGGGATCTGGACTGTGTTTTCTTCTACTCCATTCGGCGAGATATTCGTTCGCTTACTGCGTCGAGATATTATTGTCATACGATCCTCCGTGACAACTCTCCGCCGTGGACTCATGGCAGTCAGATCAGATACACCGTGGCCCAAAAAAAACCCTAGAGAGAGGAGTTACGGTGGAAGACGAACCAGCAACGTCTATTTGGGCGAAACTGAGAAAGTGGAAAACTATTGGAATTTTGTTACTAAAACAAAAAGGAAAAATCAAATAAAAGGATAGGAAAGATTAAGCCCAGACAAAACTAATATAAGTCCAAAATATCTGAGGCCCATTAATTTGTAACAACCCAAAAAAAAAAAAAAGGCTGGACCGAATTTGTATTTTGCGACCAAAAAAAAAAAAAAGCTCTTTCTCTTTGGGTCCTTCCCGGCGTTCCCGCGACGTCTCAACTCAACGGTTTGCTTCAGTCTCTGTCAGTTCACCTTCCTCGACCTTAGCTAGTAGCCGAACCGTCACGGGAAAACCCTAAATTTTGAGCTATTGCACCACGAAAAAGCCCTAATTCCTTGATCGACAGTGAAAAAGCCCTAATTCCTTGATCGACAGTGAAAAAGGGCACGCGTGAGTCTGTCACCACTAGTGTCTTATCGACCAGATGGAGAAATCTCTGGCGACATGTTCCTGGATTGCACTTTATTTGGGATCGTGATGTCACTGATTTTCTCAAATGATTCAGATAAAGATACAGATTTTCCCTTGTGGTTGTTGATCGATAGAGTCGTTACTAGTGGAGTTTAATGTTTGGTGATTGTTTGTTTTGTACAGTCGTTATATTTGAGTAAGCTGCCCCGAAGCTTTTATATGTGTGCTTGTACCTAGTCAAGCTGGGTGATTTTAGTGATGATTGTGAGTTTTTCTACCTACCTCGCCTCAAGACTATATATGCTTCTAGATTTTGTTGACTTCTCGACTGATGTGGTTCTAGAGATGCTTTATCTCGTGCTCACCAGTTCTCCAAGACTTGGGCATTACTCATGTTACTGTTGGAGTTCTGAACGTGCCATCTCAGACATTAAAGAACTTGAGTATAGACACATGTGCGTGTAATTGTGATTGACACTCCTAGCTTAGAGTTTCTGTATATCAGAGAAAAATCATTGCAAAACTTCAGAGAGGATCCGTTGGAAAAATTCAGATTGGAGAGTGTGGGTTCCTCTATCAAGGTCTGTATTGATCTCATCTATTACCGGGAAGATGACTTGTCGAAGATGCAAACATTGCACAAGTTTTTGCAGGGATCTCGGAGGTCACAGATCTTAGCATCTCTGAAAATACTCTAGAGGTATACGTATGATATATATATATATATATATAGGTATTTCAGCATATATATAGGACTATTTTTGAGATATCAAAACTAGTCCTAATTTAGTACTCTTTTTTTTTTTTTTTGAATTT
>NC_025695.1:48745692-48762488 GCF_000633955.1 Camelina sativa | reverse complement strand
TTTTTTTTTTTGAATTTAATGTTAAATTATATTCAAAAGAAAAATAAACGTTTTACAAAATTTATGTGAAAAATCTTAAAATATTTTGAAATAAAATCATTCAGTAGAATCTAGCTGCAAACCAAACTTGGATGACTGTGGTTTGGCCACCTTGAAGTGTACTTAGTCAGTTTCGGACATTCTTGTCTATTAGCTTGATCAGATGCTCTGTCGTCAAAAGGTGTTCTCCATGCCGTCGACCGTTTCTTTCCCTCCAAATCGAGTAGATGGTGGTTTGGAAAGCATAACCAAGGATTAACTTCACTGTTTTGTCCAGTGTATTACCAGCAAGAAGAGTGATGACATCTTTCCAGCGACTTGTGTATTTATCTGCAAGTAGCTTTTCAACTAACCCTTCCCACACCAGCTGCGTATAAGAACATTGGAAAAATAGATGTTCTCTCGTTTCTAGCGGATGATTACAGAGGATACAACTTGCGTTTGCCTGAGGATTCCACTGCTGCATTTTGTCACCTGTAGCGATTCTGTTTTTAACTACCAATCAGGTGAGGAAGGCGTACTTTGGAGTGGCTTGTGCGAACCAGATTGCTTTGAAGTCGACCAGTTGTGGGTGGGGAGCATGAATATGTTGCCATGTATCTTTGGTTGAAAAGCTGTTATGGTAACAGTCGTTTTTCCCTTTCCACAGAGGTATGTCGTGATCACAAGAACGACATAGCTTCTGTTTCTGGATCTCTTCCTCTACAACAGTTAACAAATGCAACCAATGTTTCCATCTCCTCTGCATATTCATTACATCAGCCATAGTGCTTGATTTAGAGATACTAAGATCGATGAAACCCCTATCTCTAAGGAAATCATGTAAACAGCCTAGCGAACTCCAATTGTCAAACCAAAAAGATGTTGATGCACCATTATGCACTTCCATCTTAAAAAACTGCTTAGCCTGATCCCTATATTTCAACAGTTTCCTCCAAATCCAAGAGCCAGAGGTTGTGTTATCTTTTTCAGCCCAGAAAGATCTGGTTCGAATAAGAGACCGTTGCACCCAATCCACCCATAAAGAGCTTATAGCTGAACAAATTCTCCAAATCAGTTTGAGCATACTCACCTTATTTGCTTCTGCGATTGACCGTAACCCCAAACCTCCCTCACTCTTTGGTAAGCAGACCTCTGACCAAGCAACTTTAGTTTTCCTTGTGTTCAAAGAAGGTCCAGACCACAAGAAAGCAAAGCATAACCGATAAATCTCTTGAATGCAGGATTTAGGTAGTCTAAAAGCTGATATCCAGAAGTTTGTCAAACTGAAGAGGACTGAAATGATTAGTTGTAATCGGCCTGCAAAAGAGAGCATTCGAGCTGTCCAAGAAGCTATACACATGCGTATTTTTTCTATAAGAGGGAGGTAATCCCCTGATGTCATCCGCCTTGGTAATAGCGGCAAACCCAAATACCGAACCGGCAAAGAGCCGTATGCAAACGGGAACTCGTGGAGAATCTCATCTCGTTGGGCCAAAGGAATGCCAGCAGTGTAGATAGTTGATTTTTCAATACTAATGTGCAGACCATAGTGAACCGCAAAGTCATCAAACACCCGCAGAGCACCAGAGACTGACTGTTTGGAGCCATCAACGAACACCATTAGATCATCAGCAAAACAAAAGTGGGTGAGTTTCAACTGTTTACATCTGGGATGGTATCCAAATTCCCTATTTGCAGCAGCCACATCAAGCTTGCGAGAGAGTACAGTCATGCATATAACAAAAAGATATGGGCTGATTGAGCAGCCTTGCCGTAAACCTCTCGTACTGCCAAAATAACCCGCTAGTTCTCCATTAACTTGGACTGAGAAAGATGCAGTTGTGATGCAGGTTTGTATCCAGTGGACATACTGCGCAGGAAAAGCCATGGCTCGCAAGGTGGTAATAAAAAAACTCCATTGTACCGAGTCAAACGCTTTAGATATGTCTATCTTTAAAGCACATCGAGGAGAAATTGTGCTCTTGTGATAGTCTTTAATGATTAGGGGTGATGAACTTTGGTAGAATGATCTTTAGTCGGTTTGCCAGAATCTTCGAAATGACTTTATAAAGGACATTGCAGCAGGAAATCGGTCTGTAGTCTTTCATGAGTCTCGCTTTTTCCTTCTTTGGTATGAGATCTAGAATAGTAGAATTGACCCATTCAGGTAGAAAGCAGTTCTGAAAAAGGATTGTATAGCCACTACAAAATCATCACCTATGGTAGCCCATGTAGCCTTGAAGAACTCCACAGTAAAACTATCTGGTCCCGGTGATTTCGAGCCTGGCATTGCAAATACTTCATGGGTGAGCAACCTCTGATCACTCTCATTACATTTAAAATCCAAAACTGATTCTAGTTCCTCTTGTGACCAGGGTGTGTAGTCTGCAGGTTGCAGATTGAGAAAACCCTGAAAATAACTTGCAGCTTCGCTTTTGATTTGATCTTGAGTGTCTACGACCTGACCATTGTCGCATTGAATCTCTTTGATACTATTGCTGGACTCACGGAGAGTAGCTGCAGTGTGGAATGCTTTATTATTTTGATCACCAACTTTCAAATAATTAAGCTTCGATTTCTGCTTCAAATATTTCTCCTCAATATCCGAAAGCTTTTTCCATTTTTCATAAGCAGTCACCTCATCACAAACAGCTTGTGATGTGGCATTTGCCATTGTTTTAGTCTGCATATCACATAAAATCTTATATGCATCCTTTGTGCGGACTGAGATGTCACCAACCATGTATTTCCCAAAGATCGCAAGCGAGGCTTTAATCCTTTCAATTGCTTTGAAAATCTGTGCATTGCAGAAGTAGAATTAAATAGAGTTGGATAATTTCGCCACTGCTCCTCCATATCCTTCGGGAAGTCTGGATGAGAGGTAGTAACATTGATAAACTTGAAAGGTTTCTTAATCCTTGGTGCCACCGGTGAGAGGTAGATTTGACACGTAAGATGATCCGAGCACCCACCCGGTTCAAACACAGAGTAGGATTGAGCAAAGTGCTGAAGCCAATGGTTATTAATAAGGACTCTGTCAAGTTTTTTACAGATTACCCCATCATGCCGCTTATTACACCATGTAAACTTTTGTCCGTGATAATGCATATCGGAAAGTTCGCAGTAGCGAGCAAAATCTTGGAAGTCCCTCATTCCTGTCGTGCAGAAAGGGGTGGAAGCATTAAGAGAGTGATCATCACCATCCAGTATTTCATTAAAATCACCACAGAGTAGCCAAGCTTTATCCCTAAATAAAGGAGAGTCCTGATGATGTCGCAAATCGCTCTAAAGAGCTTGGCGTTCAACAAAGAGATTTGCAGCATAAATGAATGAGACAAAAAACTCATCCATCCCTTCAATGTAAATAGAACATGTGATCAACTGCGTGGTTCTATAAACCGAAGTAACTCTAACATTGTTTCTCCAAATGACCCAGAGTCGCCCCAACCGATGTTCATCATAGTTTGAGAGAAAAGATCAGTCTGGAAACACTGACCTCACCACTCTGTCAGCCTGTCTTTCCTTTACCTTCATTTCAATCAGACAGCCAAAATCGAAATTTCCCTGTCTTAACCACTCTTTAACAACCCTCTGTTTTTTCTTTTTGTTGAAACCCCATATGTTCCAAAAAAACCCCGACATCAGAGTTGTTTGGGAGGAAGACGTGTTGCAAGAGATGTAGAAGCCTAGATCCTACTACTCCGAGAACTCGTGTTAGACAAAAATTTATGTACCTCCTTTGAGGCGCGAGGTAGAGAAGGGCGAATGGAGAGACCAATCTCCAGACGCTCCGGATCATCTGCACCCACACGACTCTGTTTCTCCTGAAACTTGATAGCCACATGAGTCGTATCATCGATAGTACTAGTCTCAAACACAGTACTAGGATTGCTAGGTTCCTCCAAATCCTCACCCTGTTCTCCATTATTGCTAAGGCATGAAAAAGAATTCGACATAGTCGAAACCTCTTCCTTGTTGGAATCCTGCTTCATTGGATTACATATACCTTTAATGGGAGTTTTCCAACCAAGGTCCGTATCACTCGCCGTATTCGTGACATCATCAGCAATTTTAGCTGATGTATCCGCAACTTCCCCCTGCTATATATCAGGCATTTGTGCTGCTGGTTCCACTGTCACTGCACCAGATGCTACACCATTTTCAACATTCTGCTTTGTCGGTTTTTCTGTTAAAACTGTGTCGTGACATGTTACCACCTGTTCCTTTCTCGTTGTACACACTGAATCCAAATGACCCCATTTAGAGCAGAGAGTACAGCGAGCTGGCAGCGAAGGATAAACAAACTCCACTATGGTATCACCACCTTTCTCAGATTTAAAAGACATTTTTTTTGGCAAACTTTTTGTTAAATCAACTTCCACCAACACTTTTGCTTCAATGAACGACTTACACGACTCTGTATCCGAAGGTAACTGTTTTGGGGTACCTAGTGGACTTGTGATCGCACTCAGAACCTCCCACGAAAAATATTTTGGAGGAACATTCTTCACTATAACCCAGATGGGAATAGTCTTAATCTCTTCCGGCTCCATCTCGGCAATGGGACTCCACTTTGATAAAACAACCGGAACACCACACAGATTCCACATACCTCTCTTCAACACACGAGTTCGCGTACGCTCATCCCGGATTCGAAATCGCACCGTAGTATTATCCATTGTATAAACATCAATCTTCATTGTTTTATCCCCAAGTGTCCAGATCTTGTTTACTAAAGCATGGATCCCTCCCACGAAAGGAGCTTTTGCGAGAAATCTCCCCACCAGGAAATCTTTCCAAAGAGAATGATCCTCCTCAAAAACCTTATTTGGTAACCGTACCGTAGGTATACCATCTATTTCCTCAACAGCCAGATCGATCTTAGTCATGTCCCCTTTAGATTTAACCATAGATACCCATAAATGTTTCAGTGAACTTTCAGGAGCGGCAAGAGGAGGAACCAACTGCAACTCCGAAGGAACGACAGAGGAAACCCCCTCAGTATCAATTTCCTTCAGCACCCTCCAAGGGGAACCCTTATCAAGCCCGGCAACCGGTGATAACTCACCTTCCTCTAGACCCAGGATCATCGAAGATCCACCCTCAGTGGACCCCTGTCTCCTGGGGGAGAAGCTCCCGACGGCATTAACCTTGTGCAAGAAGCAAAAACTCTAAATCGCCTTTGTGATCGCCTCTAGAGTAAAACGCAGCGTTTCCACCTAATATTGTCACCGACTTATCGCTACTAGTGGTTAATTGAGTTAAAACACCTTTTGTATTTTCTTGTCTGAACAAGAAAGTTTTTATAGAATTTCCATTTGTGTTAAACGTTTGTCAGGAAATCAAATATATAAAATTTTCCGATAGTTGTTAATTTAAACAATATGTTTCCATTTGAGATGGGTTATTACGAACAAGTCCATGCCAAGTCCTTGTGCAATCTCGTTAAGTAAATTTATCGTGCCCTCTTGTATTTGTATCTCGTTAAGTAAATTAGCTCTAAAAACACTTGTTCGACTTAGATGATGTCCGTTAATTACTTCGGTTAACCGGTTATGTTCTCATCAGACAATCATTACTATGGCGTTGTGAACATCTACAAAATTTCAGACATATGTTTAACAACCAAATGTTGAAGCCACAATCTCTGTTTTGAGAATGTCTTAGGGAGTCTCTCTTGTTTAGACTAAAGTTTAGCAGTTCAACTTTTGGTAGCAATTTTTAGGAATAAATTTGTTAATCTCCCAATGTTTGTGCCAGTTGGTTCGTTGTTTGAAAACAAGTTAGTCATCTGATCTAAAAAGACGAGAACAGTAATAAGGTCCCATAGCCAAGAGAGAGATAAACGAACCAAGAGGCGAGATCATCTCTGTTACAAATATCTCAAAGAAACAAAAAATCCTAACTAAAACATAAGGATAGAGGCTTAACGTTTTCTACATGGTCTAAAAAGGTGAGGACTGTGTGACCCTGAAGCGCTTCCATTCCTCGTATTGCAGCTCTTCTAATCGTTTGTTTCTCAATATTGAAGTAGAAGACATAGAAAGGCACAGTTTGATACCATGGCGAAAACATAAATTCTTTTGAACGAGTCACTCCAACAAAAGTATAACAACCAGTTCCAACTATATCCTGCCACCAAGTGGGCAATACGTACGTATGCTTAATACATTCCTGGTTTTCCACATCTTGTAGAACCCACAACTCGATGCTTTTACTTCTTCTATCAACAATGCGACTTCTTTTAGAAACAAGCGAAGCTAATTTACCATTGTAGTTGATCAGAACTCCATCATGCCCTGCTTGAATGAAACCTTGGATGGCTGTAATAAATCTAAACTTCTCGGAGCTGACATCAAAGCAAACGATTATGTCATCCGTTGAAGACATATCGGTAGCTGGATAATACAGAACACCGTTGATGCATATATTAGACAATCTATGAATACAATGAGGCTTGGAAGGTTCAATCACCCTCCAAGACAATTCTCCAGTTCCTAGAGTTAGAACTAGATGCTCATGAATTCCACAAGACAACAATAACTTGAATTGTTTCTCAATCGGTTCATACACGAAGAAGTTGTGTATACGAAGCCCACTCCACGTCGTCGTCGGTTTGGGCAAGTTCAAACACTGTCCCGTGCTAGGATTACATATCACTCTCACCGTTTCATTCGTTTTCTTAACGTCTCGCTCAAGACACACCAAGCCATTGATAGGACGAGAGACGCGACAGGAAGAGGAGAAACTCACAAGAGAATCGGCGGACGAGTTCTCATCCGGAGGTGACGAGAAGAAGAAGAGTTTACCATCTTTTCGGCAGGTGAACAATAGTTTCGGGCGATGCACAGATTTGGTGAAGAACAACTCCGTGAAGTCTTGACGGCTGATTAATGATCCCCAAAGCTTCGACACGCAACGACAAGCCGCAACAGATTTCGCCGGCAGTCTCAAGAGTATCTCGAAAACAAGATCAATTGGGATCTGGAATGAGTTTTCTTCTACTCCATTCGGCGAGATCTTCGTTCGCTTACTGCGTCGAGATATTATTGGAAGACGATCCTCCGTGACACTCATGGCGGATCATACACCGTTGGTAAAAAAAAACCCCTAGAGAGAGAGAGAGAACGGACGACGAACAATTTGGGGAGTAAGTGAGAAAATCGAAAACAACATTGCAATTTTCGTATTTTGTTTTAATGGACTTGTATTTTTGAATTGGGCCTTCAATATAAAGATGGGCTTATTACTAATCGGAATAATACTCGGTCCTTTCTTCGCCACGTGGGGTTCTAATTCTTATTCCTCTCGTCTCCTTCACTGTGCCATAAACCAAAACTTTAAAGTTTATAACTTTTTTGGTTTTTGACTCTCACCAATGGCGATGCTCTCTCTACGATCTCCAAGTTCTATGCCGCTCATTTCTTCCTCCTTTTCTCATATGTGCTCGAAACCCTTCTCCCTGTTACCATCATCTCCGATTGCTTCTGTTCCTTTTACCAGATTAAAATCCAATTACACCTCCGTTTCACCGATCTTTAGACCCCGCTTGGTTTCCGCGAGAGCTGCCACTGGAGCCACCGATTCAGTCATAGATTACAGAGAAGATATCGGTGAGATTCTTGGCGATGTCTCCATCTTCACTGCTTCTGGCCAGCGTGTGCAATTCAGTGATCTCTGGGATCAGAACGATGTATGTTAGAATCGAATCCATATAAAGAAGACTTTTTTTTTCAGATATTAGCGTTTGATGAATTGTGTGTTTTGTAATATTCAGGGAATTGCTGCTGTTGTACTTTTGAGGCATTTCGGATGCGTTTGCTGGTAAATTGATTTGATTTAGAAATTTTTCTGAAACTCGAGTATTGATTTGTTGCAAGAGTTTAGTAGAACCACTGAACTGATAAATGAAATTGGTTTCTTTTTTTTTTTAATATGGAAGTTGGGAACTTGCTGCTGCTTTGAAAGAAGCGAAACCGAGATTTGATGCAGCTGGTGTTAAATTGATAGCTGTTGGTGTTGGAACTCCTGATAAGGCTCGTATACTTGCTACTCGGGTATACTATAAATCTTTCTCCTTCTTCTTTAAATTATATAATCCGAACTTAGTAAGCTCATGGATATATGCTATCTTGGTGTCTAAGTTATGTTGGCTTTGCATATCTGCTGATATGTGCCTCCAAATTCATGAGTCGAGGATGCGACCAAACCAAGTCTTTAGTGCTACAATTCATTAAAAATAAATGTTTCTTGCTTGGTCTTTGTAAACCTTCAAATGTGAATGAGAAGTGGGTGAGTGATCAAGAGATACCGAACAGGGAAAAATTAGCTCTAGATGTCATCCTCCGTTCAAGTATTCTCATGGCTTTATTATATACTGTACTTTTGGAGGCTCATAGCATTAGATCAGAAATACCATAAACCAAAATAGCAAAGTTCCCAACTCCCTTAGAGAAGTAGGAGTTTCTCCTGTGGTTGAGTTCACAAAAAAATTAGAAAGATAAAAGGGAACGGATACTTCTCACATTTTGAAAAACTCAAGACACCGCATGCCAATACGTTATTGCTCAACCGAGATTGTGAGAGTCTAATAGTAATGTTTTTCATTGTTTTAGTTACCTTTTCCCGTGGAATCTCTTTATGCGGATCCTGAACGCAAGGTAAATTAAACGTACATACCTTGTTTTTCTAGATGTCTTTAATTTGATTGAAAATTTGAGATGGCTTTTCTTAAATATGCAGGCATACGATGTTCTTGGATTATACTACGGTTTAGGCCGCACTTTCTTCAACCCAGCTAGTGTATGAACCGCCTCTGACATTTTTTACCGTTTTAATTGTGTATATATTGTTTCACTATGAAACATAATAGAAACTTCGATTATTGCAGAAAAAGGTATTCTCAAGATTTAAAGAGATTCGAGAAGCTGCAAAGAATTACACCATAGAGGCCACTCCTGAAGACAGAAGCAGTGTGTTGCAACAGGTTCTTTTTTTTGTTTTGTTTTGTTTAGTTCTTCACTAGACAAGAAATTTAATAGATGAAGTTGTCTGTTTTTTTGGTTTGATCCTTAGTTATGTCTCTTCTTCTATCAGGGAGGTACGTTTGTATTCAGAGGCAAGAAACTGTTGTACGGTCGAAAAGACGAAGGCACTGGAGATCATCCATCTCTCGATGATGTCCTTAATGTCTGCTGCAAAACCGCTGTTGCTTGAAACATATTTCTCTCTAATTTGTTTGTCCTAAATACTTATAATCACTGTATAGCTATGAAATAGTGTCTGTCGATATTTTCTTAAATTTTGGATAAAGTATCAACTCAAAGAGCAATATATGTCCCCAACCCCAAGTTCAATCTTGTCCGCTCTTTTATTTTATGAAGATGTCGACAATTCATTGAAACCAAACCACACAAGTCTTTTCTAATGTAAGACAAGACAAATGTTTGGTTTTGCTATTGGCATAAAAATTTGTCTTTTTGGTTAGTGCATAGAAAATGCGTTTGTAAATTATTTGAAACTCTGGCACGTTGGATATATTAGCACATTTTTAAACAATATAAACAAACATATCTGTACGTACTTATTTGTGATTGTGATATGAATCTTCTTTCTTAGCTATTCTTTCTGATAATCTTATTTTGTCGGGGAAAAATAAAAAGAAAGAATAATATCTTGACGATACGAATCATACGAATATAATAATACTGGATTCAATACCTTAATGTCATATTATAGTCAAACAATTATAAGAAAAATCGCAAATGCGGTATGACATGAATAAGCATGAAACCTTGGTCTTACCATATAAAGTATTTTAAAGGCTGAAAACCGATTAAAACGCAAATTATGAAAGTGACTATTGTATCGTAAATAATATAAAGCACCTAATTTTGTTAAAATCAATTTTTAATCCCAAAAATAATGACACATACATACATACTAATCTAGTAATCTACCAAATCTCTATAATGCGCAGAGCCCAAGAACATAACTAACGTGCGCATTAATACCCGGCCGAAAGACGAAGAAGAAGATCACTCACAAAGTCACAAGGCAAGTTTATAAAGTTTATCGTCACGTGAAAGCTTCGCTCTTCTTCAGCCTTTTGAAACAAAAAAAAAATATCTCCGATGCCGGTTAATCACCGGTTTAGTTACCGGTTACTCTTCCTCCTCCTCCTTCTAAGTTTCGAAACGGCACGGCGTTTGGTCTCCGGAGACCCAAACGACGAGTTATGCTTAACGAATCTACGTCAGAGCTTAGAAGATCCGGCGAATAACCTCCGTAACTGGACAAAATCCTTCTTCTCAAACCCTTGCACCGGCTTCGCCTCTTCCCTCCACGGAGTCACTTGCAACAACGGCAGGGTTTACAAACTCTCACTAACGAACCTCTCTCTCCGTGGCTCAATCTCTCCGTACCTCTCTAATTGCACGAATCTCCAATCCCTAGATCTATCTTCAAACCAGATCTCCGGCGAGATCCCGCCGCAGTTACAGTACCTCGTTAACCTCGCTGTTCTTAACCTCTCCTCTCCGGTGAAATCTCGCCGCAGCTAGCTCTCTGCGCTTACTTAAACGTCATCGATCTTCACGGTAACAAACTCTCCGGCCAAATCCCGTCGCAGTTGGGGAGCCTCGCGAGGTTATCGGCGTTCGATGTCTCTGATAATAAATTATCCGGTCAGATTCCGGCGAATCTGGCGATGAGAAACGGGAACTTGCCGAGATTTAATGAGAGCTCGTTTACAGGGAACAAGAAACTGTTTGGGTATCCGTTGGAGGAGATGAAGAGCAAAGGATTGTCGATAATGGCGATCGTTGGGATTGGGCTTGGGAGTGGAATCGCGAGCTTAGTGATTAGCTTCACTGGAGTTTGTGTATGGTTGAAGATCACTGAGAAGAAGATGGAGGAAGAAGAAGGAAAGATTAGTCACTCTATGCCTGATTACTAATTTAATCACATTATTAGTCTTTTCTTTTTTCCATTTTTTCACTTTGAATAACAAAAGCTAAAGATACAAAAATAGGAGATTTAATTATTTTTAGATGATTTGATCATATGTAGTTTGGGTACATATATTATTAACAAAAACACAAGTTTTATTTGTTACAGTTTCTAAACTTGCGTTGTTTAGTTTTTTGTTAGGAGAATCGGAGTGTGTGATTTTGTAATGGGATTGGCTTGGAGCCTTGGACCTGTGCTGATTTGGATATGTTGGTGGATAGTAAACTACTTTAGTCATCATGACATCATTGGCTTAATTAAGGGCAATAGAGTAATTCACTAAATTGTCGCGCCGTAAGGCTAGTCAAACCTTGCTTCGAGAACTTAAAGCTTTTACTGTCAAGTACAATTATGACCCCACGTTATCATGGACCAATCCTTATCTTTCTCGTTTAATTATCACAAATCCATATTTATGGCCGGGTTTTGTTGGGGTAGCTTGGAGCCCGTGCTTCGGTGTTTGCATAGCATAAATTAATGACCATCCATAAAGTAGAAGTGATCTTTGACCCAAACAAAAAGAAGAAGAAGAAGAGATCTTTGGTTTAATAAAAAAAAAAAGATCTTTGGTTTAATAAGTTGTTCAATGATAAAAATAATGCATTAATTTGATTAATAATGATCGTTGGATTAATTTGATTAAAATATCTCAGCTTAGTGGCGCCAATTGCTTCAACAGGCCTAACAAGCGCTGAATAAAAGCCCATCAAAGATCTGGCCCAGGTCCGAATTCTTATTTTTTTTGTCTAAACGACGGTGTTTAAGTTGTGGGCGGACAAGAGAATGCGTGAAGCCGATGGACAAATTCATAAAATGCTTTCACCGTTTACGAGATGCATAGATTCTCTCCGATAGTCGAGTTTCTTCTCAGCAAACGCCAATTTTTCTTACCTTCTTCTCAATTAAAGTCTCGCTTTGACTTGATTCGAAGAAGTTTTCGCGTTTCTAAAGCTCTCGAAGATAATTTCCGGAGAAGCAACGGGATTGGTTTAGTCTGTCTCGATAAGAGCCGCAACGATCGTACGAAGAACTCCAAGTACGATGAATTCGCGAGTGATGTCGAGAAATCATACAGGATTCTTCGGAAATTTCATTCTAGGGTTCCGAAGTTGGAACTCGCGCTTAACGAATCCGGTATTCAACTCCGACCCGGGTTAATCGAACGGGTTTTGAGTCGTTGTGGTAATTCCGGGAATCTAGGTTACAGATTCTTCGTCTGGGCGGCTAAGCAGCCTGGTTACTCTCATACTATCGAATTTTACAAATCGATGGTGAGAGTTTTGAGCAAAATGCGTCAATTTGAAGCTGTTTGGGGTTTAATCGAAGAGATGAGGAAGGAGAATCCTCAACTGATTGGACCTGAATTGTTTGTGGTTTTGATTCAGAGGTTTCCTTCTGCGGTTATGGTTAAGAAAGCTATTGAGGTGCTCGACGAAATGCCTAAGTTCGGTTTAGAACATGATGAGTATGTATTCGGGTGTTTGCTTGATTCTTTGTGTAAGCACGGTAGTGTTAAAGATGCTGCGAAGCTTTTCGAGGATATGAGATTGCGGTTTCCTTCGAATTTGATATATTTTACTTCATTGTTGTGTGGTTGGTGTAGGGAAGGGAAGATGATGGAAGCTAAACATGTTTTGGTTCAGATGAAGGAAGCTGGGTTTGAGCCTGACGTTGTTGATTACACCAATTTGCTTAGTGGGTATGCTAATGCTGGTAAAGTAGCAGATGCTTATGATCTTTTGATAGATATGAGAAGAAGAGGGTTTGAACCGAATGTGAACTGTTACACTGTTTTGATCCAAGCATTGTGTAAGGTGGATAGAGTGGAAGAGGCGATGAAGGTGTTTGTTGAGATGGAGAGGTATGAATGTGAGGCTGATGCTGTGACTTACACTGCGTTAGTTAATGGGTTTTGCAAATGTGGAAGAATCGACAAGTGTTATATTGTGTTAGACGATATGATTAAGAAAGGGCTCATCCCGTCCCAACTCACCTATATGCATATCATGGCGATTCATGAGAAGAAAGAAAAATTTGAAGAGTGTTTGGAGCTGATGGATAAGATGAAGCAGGTAGGGTATTATGCTGATCTTGGCGTTTATAATATCGTCATCAGATTGGCTTGTAAACTAGGAGAAGTTAAGGAAGCTCTTCGATTATGGAACGAAATGAAAACGAACGGTTTGAGTCCTGGAGCAGATTCGTTTGTTATTATGATCGATGGTTTAACAAGCCAAGGTGTTTTACTCGAAGCCTCTGATCACTTCAAAGAAATGGTAACTCGAGGATTGTTCTCCGTTTCTCAATACGGAACTCTGAAGTCATTGCTAAATACCCTGTTAAGAGACGAGAAGCTGGAAACGGCGAAAGATGTTTGGAGTTGCATCACAAGTAAAGGGTCTTGCGAGCTGACTGTATCGTCTTGGACAATATGGATCCATGCCTTGTTCTCAAAAGGTTATGAAAAGGAGGCGTGTTCTTATTGTCTTGAAATGATGGAGATGGACTTCATGCCGCAACCAGACACATTTGGTAATCTTATGAAGGGGTTGAAGAAACTGTATAATAGAGAATTCGCTGCAGAGATTACAGAGAAGGTGAGGAATATGACAGTTGAGAGAGAGATGAGTTTTAAAATGTATAAGAGAAGGGGAGTGCGAGATTTGACCGAGAAAGCTAAATCTCAAAAAGAAGGGAAGAAGAAACAGAGGACTCAATAAAGAATACCGAATGACCATTTTTTCTTTTTTGGTTCAGTGTAACACTTCAATTTATGATTGAGAACGAAGCACTCTGGTGGTTGTTATCAAGTAGTCAGAAGAACAACAAAAGATTTGAAGAACAAAAAAAAAAACAAATACCTCGAAAGAGATGAAACTAGTGTGTCTTCTTCATCTTTTGTGTTGAAAGCTGAGACCTTTCCAATTGTCTCTGTGCGCAGACGGTAGAGTCTGAAAAGTTACTTAAACCAATACTGTCACCAGAAGAAGCTCCAGGTACTAGTAGGACACATACTTGTGATTTCTTCTATTATGTATGTATATGACTCGCATAGTTAGGTGCTCGTGTTAATTAGAAATTTCTGTAATGGCAGTGTGTGTACATGGAACTTATAGGAAGAATTTGGAATCCATCTTAGCATCAGGCTTAAAGCGCATGAATAGAATGCATGTTCACTTCTCTTGTGGCTTAAAGTGATTAGTGGTTAGATTTTTTTATCCTATTGTTGTTGTTGTTTCTGCTTTATGATTGCATATGCACATTTATCTGATTCCAAATTTACATGATTTCTGGCCAAGGCATGAGAAGGAATGTTGATGTTTTGATCTTCCTCGACATGAAGAAAGCTCTGGAAGGTATTACTCTAGCATGAGGCCTTGATTCTGTGTCTTAAATTTAGTGATGTTGTCCGTCAGAGATTCAACATTTCAGTAATACTTGTGAATATATATCCAGATGGGATTGCGTTCTACATGTCAGACAACAAAGTGATTTTGACTGAAGGCATTGATGGTGTAGTGCCTGTCGATTACTTCCAGAAGATTGAGTCTTGGCCTGGTCGGCAGTCCATACCTTTCTGATTCATATGATCATACACCCACCATGAGAAGATTCACAGGTTTATGTCTTGGCGTGCATACACATATGTCTTGGCGTGCATACACATATGTTTCTGACTCTTAGAAGATTTGCTCATCCGATTTGAATGATCTGATGTGGAACATGAATCTTAATTAATTTAATTAGTTCACCCATTTAGAGATACTTGTTTGAAAATATTGCAACTACATCTTCGTGAACTTTAAATTCCTAAGGTTTATGTATAAGTTGTGTAACTCGTAGTCAAATATTCGTAGCTGCTCTTCTTTGTTAACCTGAGTCCAAAAGTTTAATCTTCTTTTTGTTAGTACAACCATTAAAGTAAAAGTCCCTTGTTTAAGTTCTATGTTGACGACGTTCTTATATCCAATAGCAGACATTTTTTACTAATGAGCAAAAATGAACAAGTGTTCTATAGAAAACTTGTATCCGTCATCGTAGCTGGGCAAACCAGCCATTGTCCAAAAAAATACAAACCAAAAAAACACAACAAAACAACAATAAAGTCTTACGATCAAAAGTAAAGATAGACAGAAAGAGAGAGACATGTCAAGATCCAACAGATTAGTCGACCTCCTCGATCTTAGGGCCAGCACCGCCTGGAGCAGGAGGAGCAGCTTCGTCCATACCATGGGGACCTGGACCACCGGCTTCACCACCAGCTCCTTGGTACATCTTGGCGATGATCGGATTACAAACACCCTCCAGCTGCTTCATCTTGTCTTCAAACTCGTCAGCTTCAGCCAATTGGTTACCATCAAGCCATTGGATTGCTTCGTCAATCGAGTCCTCAATCTTCTTCTTGTCTGCAGCTGGAAGCTTCTCACTGATCTTCTCATCACGGATGGTGTTCCGCATGTTGTAAGCGTAGTTCTCAAGAGCATTCTTGGCTTCAACCTTCTTCTTGTGCTCCTCGTCCTCAGACTTGTACTTCTCTGCCTCTTGAACCATCTTCTCGATCTCATCCTTGGAGAGACGACCCTTGTCATTCGTGATGGTGATCTTGTTCTTCTGTCCGGTGGTCTTGTCCTCAGCAGATACGTTGAGGATACCATTAGCATCGATGTCAAAGCAGACAGTGATCTGAGGGACACCACGAGGAGCCGGAGGGATTCCGGAGAGCTCGAATTTACCGAGAAGGTTGTTGTCCTTGGTTCTGGCTCTCTCACCTTCGAACACCTGGATCAACACGCCGGGCTGATTGTCTGAGTAAGTGGAGAAGACCTGCTCCTTCTTGGTCGGGATGGTTGTGTTTCTCTGGATCAAAGTGGTCATGACACCACCAGCAGTTTCAAGACCGAGGGAGAGAGGAGTGACATCAAGCAAGAGAAGGTCTTGAACCTTTTCGTTTCCTTCACCGCTTAGAATAGCTCCCTGGACGGCTGCACCGTATGCAACAGCCTCGTCAGGGTTGATAGACTTGCAGAGCTCTTTACCATTGAAGAAATCTTGGAGAAGCTGTTGAACTTTGGGGATACGGGTGGAACCACCGACAAGAACAACTTCATGGACTGAGCTCTTGTCCATCTTAGCATCACGGAGACACTTCTCAACAGGCTCCATACACTTCCTGAAAAGATCCATGTTAAGCTCTTCGAATCTAGCACGGGTAATTGGAGCAAAGAGGTCAGCTCCTCCATAGAGAGAGTCAATCTCGATGGTCGTTTGCGCCGTGGAAGAAAGAGTTCTCTTTGCTCTCTCGCAAGCTGTTCTCAGCCTCCTAAGGGGTCTTGCGAGGCCAGTGATGTCCTGCTTGCTCTTCCTCTTAAACTCTTGAACAAAGTGGTTAACCATTCTGTTATCGAAATCTTCACCACCAAGATGAGTGTCTCCAGCAGTGGCCTTGACCTCAAAGATACCTTCTTCAATTGTAAGAAGAGAGACATCAAAAGTACCACCACCAAGATCAAAGATCAGAACGTTCTTCTCTCCAACGCTGGTGGCCTTCTTGTCAAGACCGTAGGCAATGGCAGCAGCAGTGGGCTCGTTGATGATACGCAGAACATTCAAACCAGCGATGACACCAGCATCCTTAGTAGCTTGACGCTGAGAGTCATTGAAGTAAGCTGGAACTGTGACCACAGCGTTCTTGATAGTAGTGCCAAGGTAAGCTTCACTAATCTCACGCATCTTAATGAGAACCATGGAAGAGATCTCCTCAGCGG
>NC_025695.1:48730471-48744633 GCF_000633955.1 Camelina sativa | reverse complement strand
TCAGCAGTTCCAGAAGAGATGACAGTGAAAGGCCACAACTTCCTGTCGCTTTGGACAGATGCATCACTGAATCTACGACCAATCAACCTCTTTGCATCTGTCAAAATTAAACAAAACAAAATCAATAGACCGAACATAAAAATTAATCAAAATCATAGTGGACATTACAGACCAAATCATCAACTTAAACTAAAATTCTTTTGTCAGAGAAGATAAAAATCATAACTTCAACAAATCCACAGGAATAGTTAATAATCAGCGCATAGGGTATAACGCAAAGAAGTAATTCAACTCAAACCCTAAAAATCATCCTATACAAACCCTAAAAATTCGTGATTTAACTCAAACACGAAACACCGGGAGAAGAATTAAAAGCAGAGTATGTAATAAGATGAGAGAGTACACATACCGAAGACAGTGTTAACAGGGTTCATGGCGACCTGGTTCTTAGCAGCATCTCCGATCAACCTCTCGGTGTCGGTGAAAGCGACGTAAGACGGCGTGGTTCGGTTACCTTGATCATTAGCAATGATCTCAACACGGTCGTGTTGCCACACTCCAACACAAGAGTAGGTGGTACCAAGATCGATACCGATCGCAGGACCTTCTCCCTTACCAGCCATTGTTATTATCACAAAGCTTTTAGCTTATCAAGAAGAAAGAGACGAAAAGTTTTAGAGCTGCTTAGGTTTTTAGGTTTTTTTTGAGTTTGTGAAGAAAGCAACGAAGTCAGGGTTTTTTATAGAGGTTGAGAGTTATGTTTCCAGAATGTTCCTGTAATGTGTAATTCACCGTTAGATTAGGTTTGAGATTGATCGGACGGTTGTTAAGTGAGAGATACCTATTTCCAATTCCTAAGGCAGATTTTTGTTCCGAGGAAAAAAGTGATATTTCCAATTCCTAAGGCAGATTATTGTCCAAAAAACGAAAAGCGCGTCTGGGAGAATTGGAAAACTGCTCCAACGTTCATAATCGCCACGTCGTACGTTAACTATCATCAGTAGTGGGCCTATAAGAGATTTCTATACGCAGTCTGTGGGCCGTTGTGAGGCTTTTCTTTTACTGATTGGGCATTATAGTTAGAAAAGCTTATTTGCTTAATTTATTATTTTTTGGGGGATAAAACAGATTAGTCTAATTAAATTAGCTGAGAAGTGTCGGCAAAACGGCAAGAAGTCTAATAATATGTTAGTTAGATGCGCATAAGCAAAACGGCGGCGTTTTTGGGTAGTAACGCACTCGATAATAAACAGCACTAGGGGACGAAGCTCTTCTTTGGTAAAAATTTTAAGTGGAGCTACTTACACAGAACAGAAGAAGCAATTTTGCGGATCTGAGATCTTTAGATCCGAACATCGTTTATCTGAAATCGTTGATTCAAGGTATGTCATACTTTTATTTTATTTNGGGGGGGGGGGGGGGGGGGTTCTAGTTAGCGTGTTTGATGGATCTATCAATTGGTATTGATTTGTTTTTTGCGGATTTCATGTTGAGCTTGGTGAGTTCTTGCTATTATGTTACTGTAATGATACAATGAACTTTGTTCGCCAAATCTGTTTTGTTCTATCTTTCGTGGATCTTATTTTTAAAAATTGATTCCATATCTGGTAAAAAAAAAAATTGGAAGTAGCTAACGCGGAATCAAATTTCTGAAATCTGTGTGTCTTGAATTTGTGTCGGTAATGGTTAAATCCAGGAGTGGCGTGTATTAGAGAGCATAAAAGAACATAGAGTGTGGATGAATCAATTCTAATATGTCTATATATTGGTTTGAAGGTCTGAAAAAAAAAAAAAAAAAGGATTTGAGGGATCTAAGCCATGTCAAGAAGGCAAGTAACGAGGCGTGTAGGGGATAGTGGAAGCTTTCCGTTTGTAGGAGCTTTGCATTCAAAATCTCGTTCGTCTCCTCTGTTATCTGTTTGCCTTGTTCTCGTGGTATGATGATGATGGTTTGTACTTCAGTGTAATCTCTAATAATAAAATTCGCTTCGTAGGATATAAAACTGATTGTTTTTTTTTTTTTTCAAATGTTTTACAGGGAGCATGCCTTCTCATTGGTTATGTTTACAGTGGTCCAGGTGTGTATATCTATCTATCTTCAACTAAGTATATAATAAGATGCATGTCTTTTTTTTTTTGCTTGTGATTCTGATTTGAAAACCCTAATGGACATTTCCTGTGTTTACAGGTATGTTCAAAAGTATCAGAGAAGTTAGCAAGATCACAGGTAATTCTTGTTTCTCATCTTCGAGACATGTGCTTATGATAGGTGATATTAACTTTTGAACTTGTTTAACAACTCTCTACAGGTGACTATTCTTGCACATCAGAAGTTCAAAGAGCTATTCCTGTTCTTAAGAATGCGTACGGAGATAGCATGCGCAAAGTCCTGCATGTGGGTCCTGAAACATGCTCAGTGGTCTCGAGTCTATTAAACGAAGAAGAGACTGAAGCATGGGGTGTTGAGCCGTATGATGTAGAGGATGCAGACTCTAGCTGCAAAAGTCTTTTACACAAAGGCCTTGTACGTGTGGCTGACATCAAATTCCCTCTGCCTTACCGGTCAAAGTCGTTTTCGCTTGTGATTGTCTCAGATGCTTTGGATTACCTCTCACCTAGGTACCTGAACAAAACCGTTCCTGAACTTGCAAGGGTTGCTTCAGATGGTGTTGTTCTTTTTGCAGGTAACTAAACCTAACCATTTAGAAAGAAAAAAACCCTGAGATTAAGATATGTAAATCCAGTCTGATTGCACTTAATCTTCATCCATTATAGGTAACCCTGGTCAACAAAAGGCTAAAGGCGCGGAATTGTCCAAATTTGGGCGACCGGTAAGTTCACTTAAAACCATGTTCTTGTCATGAATGAACCAATACATTCACCAATTCAGAGATGTGGGTTTGGTCTATACTTCTCCGTTCTGCTAACTTGATGCAATCCCAATGTTTTTGCAGGCAAAAATGCGTAGCTCGTCATGGTGGATCCGTTTCTTCTCACAGACGAATTTAGAGGGAAATGAAGCAGCAAACAAGAAATTCGAACAAGCAGCTTCCAAGAGTTCATATAAACCAGCTTGTCAAGTTTTCCACCTCAAGCCATTACATTAGTACACTATATTATTACTGGTTCTTAAAACATCAAACCAGATATATCTCATCTCTGTTAAATGCCTTTTTCACTATAGAAAGAAACAAAAAGTGCCACAAATTGTAAACAATTCTCAACTATTTGATTCATAATTTAACTATTTAATAAATTAGCCTGCATCTTTATGATATAAAGGTATAACATTACCTGATAAAATCTGGTACTCTTGTTGCTAGTTCGCTAACTGTATGGTCGATGAGTCAATTTGAGATCATCCTAACTCATTTGGCTCATTCGATTATATCACTGTTTGTCATAGATATACCTGTCCCAAGGTTAGAGAAGGCTCGATGCAACTCTACAAGTCGAGAAGACTAAGAGGCCCCTTCTATTTGAATTGGTTGATAGAGGCCCAGGCCTAATAATAAAATTGTATGATTGGACAGTATAAAAGTGGCCCACGTTACACAAGAAATACTCGTGTAAGTTTATTTTCTTAATTCCTTGGTAAGTTGAGCCGAAACACAGAGAGTACATAGTTTTGTTGATTATGTATGTAAACCTATATAGCAGCTAAATGAGTCGTTTTCCAATCTATAATTGGTTTCAAAACTTGGGAACCATTTGCCAAAAAAGATAAAATGAAAAGACAATCAAACAAAATACAGCATATATAGATTTATGAATATGGAAAAGGATAGGGAGAGAGACAAATACAAACTGGTATAAAGACATAAACATAAGTCGACCATACTGTTTGTTAACTTGGTATCCAATGCAGGTGGGATTTTCTTGTTTTCACTTTTTTTTTTTGTTTGATTGTCAAGTTTGCTTCGATATGAGTCATATGACCTACCCAATTGTCATATAACACCAACTTTTATATCTATATATACAACATCAATTTTGGATTAAGTCTCTTTCATGATTTTAATCGCTTTCAACTCTTTATTTTTATAAAACTTTGAAAATATATAACCGAAACATAAACTTCTTTTGGATGCTTCATTCTTGAAAATATATCAACGGAGTGAAATTTCAAATTTCAAACCCCTTGAGGAGAGAGTTATAGGCTAAAAAACTAACATTTTTTTTTATAAAAAAGGCTATTTAAATTTTGGGTTAGCTTGTTCAAAATATGGTGCAATTGAGAAAATTCTATGTATATATTTTGTAATAAAAAAATAAAAAAATGATGAAGGAGGAGGTAGAGACGTGAGGGGAGGCACATGGAGATGCAGTAGAAATAGGGTTGAAGAATATGCATGTGAAAAGTATAGGTTATAAGACCCTACCCACCCCAAGTCCCTACATCATCAACAACATTTTGTGACAACCATCGTGATCTTTCTCTTTTTCAATCTTTTTTGTTTTTCATAATTTCCACTATTCATGTTCCAAGAATTTAAAGCGTAGCCCCCAGTTAACACTCTCTCAAAACCTGATATGTATATATATATATTTTTTTCACTATTATTATTAGCGTGTTAAAACTTCCTTTTCTATTCTACATAATTTCTATTTTTTTGTTCTGTTTCTAATGTTGTAATATAAAAATGGGAATATATCTAACAACTCTGTGTTATATTCATAAAAATATTCATATGGTGTTCTAGCTTGATTCTTCAAAATATCGAATCTAAAGAAGCTGTATGATATAGTGGATGATTGCATTGTATGAGTTGATATGATATCTTTTTGGTTGTTTCAGAAAACAACAGAATCAAGAACAAGATGATGATGATGATGAAATGATCAATACCGAAATATATGGCTTCATCATCTTCTATATATCACATGTGATTTTCAATGAGTCGTATTGCATTCTATCAATTATTATGAGTTGTTATACGATGACCCATTTTTATCGCACCAATCAAATCAATTTGAGCTTTCTAAAATCTTATGAAATACGTCTCATTAATTATTAAGAAATTTCAAAAGTGGGTCTATTAAATAAACCATAATATTATAAAATTATATCTTTGAATTAATAACGATTTCCTGACGTCGAATATTTTTTTTCTTTCAGAGAAACAATACCTACCAAAGAATATTCCAGTTAAGTTAGTTAATAGTTGGAGTCAAACTTAAATCACACAAAATCGCCTAAAAATCTGGGGGCATAAGTTATAACCAACGGCTACCAACATTGGCTTTGATATCGTCCACTTGATTTTCTTATGTTAATATAACTCAATGTGATGGATTAAATATTAAGTTGATAAATTAATCATCATAAGTCCAAATCAATGAATCACTCATTTTAAATCATATTTTCATTAAACAATTTTTAGGAATTTTTTCTTATAGATAAAAAAAATCCCATGTTTAAAGAAATATTTACGCGTCCTACTGATATATGTATATCGATGGAAACAAGAAATTACAAGTTCGATCAATCTGTCGATTACAAAACGGAAACATCCTGATCAGTCAAAAACATATTTAGATGAATATGATCCCACCAAGCAAATAAGTTTCTGTCGATGAATATCGAGGAAGGAAATAAATAAATAATGACGGACCAAGACATTTGGGACTACTAGAATTTAGGGAGCATAAATGGCCCTATTTGACTTACCCTCTTTCGTATAAACTAATGTGTTTTACATGTATAAATGTATATATATATATACGTATATGCCTACGTATACATGATCTGGGCTCTTAAGGCGATTTGATGTCGGTATGGCATCACACCACCATTTGATCCCTACTCCACTTGTCTCTCTTCCCTTTTCGTGTATGTCATTTCCTTTTTCTTCAATTTTACGTTTACCACCCTATTTTATTTTCAATAATATTATTATATAAGTCAACGTTGACACTTAACTACAGAATCTGATGACAAAATCTCACACAATGCTCACAACTTTTATCAACAAAATTACTCACATTCTGCAGAAAGAGAGTTTTACCAAACTATGAAGCATTGAGTTAATCACTATCCAACTCCATAGAGTGAAATATAAAAATATTTATGATATTTGCGTTTTCTGTTTTTAATTGATATGTTTGGTCCCTAAAGGATGGTCATAATAAGGACGGTCCGGCGGTGACGGAAACGCGTAAAGACTAATCATTTTATTATTACTAAATATCGTTATTTTAATGACTGATCATAATTATATTTCCTTTCTCATCCCGATTAATTTGTAGAATTATTATTAAATATACTTAGTTATATCCTAGAAAACAAACAAAGAAATTAAAAAGTATATAGAAGCTCAAAATGTGATGTATATAGATCATTGGATTTGTAAATTATTATAAAGTATCCATGGTACTAAGATGTATGTGTGAATGCAATAACAAATAGAAAACTCAATAATGGGTCATTCTTATTTTCAAATAGAAACAAGAACTATTGTAATATATTACTCATTTATTTTTATCAAATAATAGCTGATTAATTATTAGCGATCGCATTAAATAAAACTGAAAAGAAGTTGTCTCACAGTCTTAGCGAATATTTACTAAAACTATGGTCATATGTCTGGACGGTAAAAAAAGTCTCTCTAGTTTCTGATTCTGTTGAGTCAAACTTTTTAATTTTTGGGATTAAATGTCGTAAGATTATTTATCTATATATACGTCCCAACAGACCCATTACTTCTCCAACCACATCTCACTCTTCACCAACTTTAAACCCTAATTCAGGATCTCTCTCTTTTTTTTCTCTCTATCTCTCTCTCTCTTCCCACATTAATCTTTTCTACGACCATAATCTCTTGACTTAAAATCAGAAAATGAAACAGCTTTCGACAAAAGTGACAAGCAATGGTCATGGACAAGACTCATCCTACTTCTTGGGATGGGAAGAGTACGAGAAGAATCCTTACGATGAGATCACGAACCCTAATGGGATGATCCAGATGGGTCTTGCCGAAAACCAGCTATGTTTCGATTTAATCGAGTCATGGTTAGCTAAGAACCCAGACGCAGCTAGTCTGAAGAGGAACGGTCAATCCATTTTCAAAGAGCTTGCTCTCTTTCAAGACTATCATGGCATGCCTGAATTCAAAAAAGTAAGCTTCTTTTATGAGAACCTAACGTGTATCACAAGTAATAAATCCATTTATCAATACTGATGAACATCATTTTCTGTTATTTTATTTTAGGCTATGGCTGAGTTTATGGAGGAAATAAGAGGAAACCGAGTCACCTTCGACCCGAAAAAGATTGTTTTAGCTGCTGGTTCAACCTCTGCGAACGAGACTCTCATATTTTGTCTTGCAGAACCTGGCGATGCTTTCCTCTTGCCTACTCCTTACTATCCAGGGTAAATTACACTTCTAACCATATCCCACTTTAATTGGATACCAAGTAACCCATTAAATACCTATGCTTACGTTTAGGCTTTTTTATGATTACAGATTTGATAGAGATCTTAAATGGAGAACCGGAGCTGAGATTGTACCTATCCACTGCTCGAGCTCTAATGGCTTCCAAATCACGGAAGCGGCTCTGCAACAAGCTTACCAACAAGCCCAAAAACTTGATCTCAAAGTCAAAGGAGTTCTTGTCACGAATCCATCTAACCCACTTGGCACTGCGCTGACCAGACGCGAACTCAACCTTCTCGTTGACTTCATCACTTCCAAAAACATTCATCTCATCAGCGACGAAATCTACTCAGGCACCATGTTTGGGTTTGAACAGTTCATAAGTGTAATGGATGTCTTGAAAGACAAGAAACTCGAAAACACCGAGGTTTCAAAACGAGTCCACGTCGTCTATAGCCTTTCCAAGGATTTGGGACTCCCTGGTTTCCGTGTGGGAGCGATCTACTCCAACGACGAAATGATCGTTTCAGCAGCTACAAAAATGTCAAGTTTCGGTCTTGTTTCTTCTCAGACACAGTACCTTCTCTCTGCCTTGCTCTCTGACAAGAAGTTCACAAGCCAATACCTCGAAGAGAACCAGAAACGCCTCAAGTCGAGACAGAGACGCCTCGTGTCTGGTCTTGAGGCTGCGGGGATTACTTCCCTGAGAAGCAACGCAGGTTTGTTCTGTTGGGTCGACATGAGGCATCTCTTGGACACAAACACATTCGAAGCAGAGCTTGAGCTCTGGAAAAAGATTGTTTACAACGTGAAACTAAACATCTCGCCTGGTTCGTCGTGTCACTGCACCGAACCGGGTTGGTTTAGGGTTTGTTTCGCTAATATGAGCGAGGATACACTCGATTTGGCCTTGAAGAGGCTCAAAACTTTCGTAGAGTCCACAGACTGTGGACGAATGATATCAAGAAGCAGCCATGAAAGGCTCAAGAGTTTGAGGAAGAAGACAGTCTCTAACTGGGTTTTCCGGGTTTCATGGTCCGATCGTGTACCTGATGAACGATGAAAATATTCATCTCCCTAAGTTTGAGACGACGAACACGAAAAACTTCACGGTTTTTTCTTCTTCTTTATTTCCTTCATTTTTTTATATTTTGGGAAAGTATTTTTCATTTTCCAAGATATCTATAATCATATCATTATATATGTAATATTCATTTATGTTTGGGTGAGTTTTTATGCAATTTTTCGGTGTAAAGTTGTTATATGTTGTTATATGTTTTTAAAGTGCACTCAGTCCGAATGTGGATTTGCAGTGGTTATATATATAATATATATATCCCCTTGTAATTTAAGTGGAAGTTTGCATGTATTATTGTACACATAAATATGTAATTCACTCTTTTTAATATATATTATATTTTTGAATTCGTAAATATGGGACCTCTTTTGTTTAATTTCTTCAATATTTAGTTATCAATTGGTTTAGTGCTTGAGTTTCATGTGATAATTCTCCTTTGAGTAGTAGTCTATAATGATCGTTAGCGTTGGTTAAGGACGTTAGTTAAGGCATAAGACAAGGAGGCTTAATTTAGTGCCATGTAACTTAAGAAATTAATCATTATATGGTATTGGCGGGAGTTGGTCAACTGAAAATAAGCAAATGGGGAAAGTCAAAAGGTAATGTCACTTAGGTAAATCAAGAGAATGGCATGATCGATCTCACTGTCTAAAATGTTCGATGAAGCCTAATTATTTGAATTGGCTACTAAAACTTTGATGATTATGAAAGGGAGAAAGTATGTTATAAACTCCTATAGTAAGTTTTGAACTTAGCATTTGACTAGGTACGTTGCATTGTACAAGAATGTCCACGTCACATATTGTTTTCTTGAACTAAATTACAAGTTTTCTTTTAAAACAAGACTTACTCTACATGGTATCAGGATGAAAGTAATTAATGAGCAATTTTGAGCAACTTGTGAGAAAAAAAAGAAAAAAAATATGACAAGATTAATATTATGTCCCGATGATTCCAATCATCGAAATCAATAATTTTGGGAATTGAAAGGCTCCAATCATTTGAAGAGAAAAGGCGTTATAACCATTATATTTCATTTGTGTAATTATTTGCCGAGGGATAAAGTAGAGGATAAAGTGTCATATCATGGGCTAATCATTATTGTATAAGAAGATACCGGTCAAAGGTAAATTATGCTAAGCCTACTAGAAAAATAGAAAAAGTGCCATGAACCTTTGTTGGTACTACGAAATATATAATACAACTTTAGTAACCGATTTTATTTTTATTTTTTAGCATGATACGCGGCTATACCGGCCGTAACGGCAAATGATCCTTACATGTGAACAGCATTAATTTGGTGGTTGAGTCCCAAACAATCTGTCTGAATTAATTAATAAATCAATTTAAAAACTTTTTAGAGATATATAGTAGTATGTAGTAGAAGTACGTACTTTGACAAATAAGACTACAGTTAAGAGATTGAGAATTTGGTTGGATTTGAGAATCCGGGATGAGTAATACTGATTAAGTATTGTACTTGAAAGGTCTTAATTGCATATGACCGACCATAACTATACACACTGAGATTATGAAGTCGTTGTACCAGAAAAGTTTCGTCACTGTCTCAATGATCATGGTCATAGTCTAATCTTCGCAAATATTTTAAGTTAGTAAATTGGTACGTCAACAAAGCTACATACTGTACTAATCATATAAAATGGTTGTAGTGGTATATTGTTTATGATCTTTAAAATCGTGATTTGTTAAATTTGTGTGAATGTTAATTCCAAATTAATGTACTAATTAATAAATAATCATCTTAGGCTTCTACCAAAAAAATTGAAAATTTTGAAAAAATTGAATAAATCTGAAAGCGGTTACTTTTTTTTTGTTGTGTGTGTAAAAATAGATAAAATTTTGTTTCACCAAATTTTCCGAAATTGTAAAATTTGATAGATGTCAGTCCATGGTGTTTGGGATTATAGTAAACTTTAAAGTTAAAAATAAAATATGTTCGCATGTTGCGATGGTATTAATCATATATAGGGACAAGTAGGTTACGGCTTCTATAAATTAGATATAGATTGTGTACATTTATCTTTATAAACGTATGGTAAAGTAGATATGGATTATGTAACATGCATGTCAAGTTTGAACCAAGCTTTCAGTCACGTGGGCTTCGCGAGTAATGCCATATATAACAGCACATGCCATGACACCAAAACATATAACATCTCTTATACATACACATACATAGTGGTCAAATTTAAATGCATAACAAAATATGAACTGTAAAAAATTTGGTGTTTTCTCCATCTTTCACTTCGACCAGTACTGGACAAAATCATTTGGATTTTAAATTACATCAATTATATGCGAGGACCCATTTGATGTTCTTCATGTATGCATGAGGGGTCATCTACGCATGGCATTGCTACTTACATAGTTACATAATTACACATATACATTCTTGATGCATACATTATACATACGTATAGTGGGTAAAAAGAATAACCGGAGTTAAAATTTCATATATTATAAGCTCTAATATACCATGTGGGTCACGTCAGCTTTCTCGTACTTGATGCATATAGCTTAAGAGAATCGAGAAGTCACTTGGCTATTTTTTAATATACGAACATATTTTAAAATTTACTATAGAACTTAAATGAATAATGTGCTTCTTATATACACATCCAGTTAATATGTGCACGATTAAAAAGAATCATCGCACATTTGTTACGTAAGAAACAAGTATCAAATCACACAGAGATTCTTTTCTTTGGCTTCGATGCACCGTCATGAATTATATATAATACAAAGTCGATATTATTAATGCTCATGGAGTTTATCAATGTTCATCCTCTTCTTCCCATCTTTTCGAACATTGTTTACCCAAATTAATCTCTCTTTTTATTATTTTCTATTCTTTGACTTTTTGGCTAATTGTTTTATTGAAGGATATAATAAATTTAGTCGGCTCTTCTTCCCTTTCAACCTAAGTAATTTAGTGACGATGACAAGAGTAATTATCGTTCCAAGTCGTACCAAATGGGCTTTTGTGGGCCGTACGAGACCTATATTGTTGTTTACCTTATAAATGTGTCATTGCCATTTGTTTCACTTTTCCGTTACAAATGACCTTTAACGGGCCTTGCAAGTCTTTTGAACGCGAGTTGGACTCAATGTTGTTTTTTTTGGTTGGCTGGGAATTTTGTGGGGATATTTGATTTTGAATTTTTGATCTGGATATTTATATATAAAAATAAAATAATCAAAATGATACTTTATTTTTGAAAAATTAAAGTTGACAAATAAAAAATATTTTATTAATATTTAATTCAAAAGTAGCGGGACATTTTTCCGTATCAATCCCATAAGCAGATAACAAGAAATGGCCAAATCTCATATACGTAATGGAAACAATATTTTAAATCAATCAAATAAAAAAGTTAAAACATATACAAAACAAATCGGACAGACGCGACATTACTCCCATTTCCACAATCAAACATTTTCCATTATTTTATGTAAATAAAAAACAAATTTCCTAACTTTTAAACGGACAGAAAACAGAAACACAAAAGTTGAAAAGATAACTATTATTATAAAATAACAAAAATCAAGGTTAATAATATTAACGTGTTAGTGAGTGTCAGCATCAGCTGCATTATATATATATATATATATAAAGCAAACAAATTTTATAATTATTAAGTACGTTGGTTCCTTTTTGACAATGGTCCAATTTTAATGGTTAAACAAAGAAATAAATATCATTAAATTATACAAAAATGTCGTCACGAGGCGAATTGTCGCGAGGCTAATCAAGGTTTTATATGGTGTTGTTTTACTTATCGTCTAGAGGTTTGACAGAATGTACCATTAATTAATCAGTGAATCCGTATACT
This sequence comes from Camelina sativa, assembly GCF_000633955.1. NCBI lineage: Eukaryota > Viridiplantae > Streptophyta > Magnoliopsida > Brassicales > Brassicaceae > Camelina > Camelina sativa. The sequence goes on along the minus strand of NC_025695.1, from coordinate 48,732,325 downwards.
ATTATTCGCATAGTCTCTCCTTCATATATCGTTTTGTTTCTTGATTTCTTCTCAACGATAATTATTCCGTTTTCCTTCTTTTCATATATTGCTTTACGTCGACCCAATAAGAAGGACCTAAATATATAATTAGTTTCTGAAAAAAATATATATTTATTTTTCAGTTAAGCATAATTATATATCGGCCAATGTGGAAATGAAGATTTACTACTACGTAACGCTTTTCATGTTTCTATTTGGATTATCAAAATAAATCCGTATATTTGGCAAATGTTTATCAAATATTATCTATTTATAACGTTTTACGTGTATATATATTGATAGGGCATTTCGGTAGGTAGATGAGAAATGCTTTAATAGAAACTATAAAAGTTATACGGCTACGCTAAGTGTAGCATGCAAGTCCATGGTCAAGACACGTCCTGCCATCCACTGATGCAAGTGCTTACATACATAATCTTCATCACTATCTCTAGAATCTCCTATTTTTCCTCCCTAGATTACGATTTTTTGTATTTAATTAATTAGTATCTTTAATCCTAATTGTGGATTTGATTTATATATTAATTAGAAGAGGATAATTCCATAAGATTTGTCGTTTTTCTGTTTGTAGAGAATGTTTGGAACATACAGAATGACTTGTCTTTCAATTATTCATTTGAAAACACACTTTTATTTCATTGTCCGTAAGCGAATATTATCTATTTATCACATTAATGTGTATGTACAAAACTGAGATTAAAAAAGTTCATTCTTCTTCTTAATTATTATATATTTTACGTATAGTACCAATGAAGCACGGTTACATACAACGCATAATTATAATGTTATTTTCTAGAAATAAAAATGGAATAAAAATATAAAGCTATAAAATGTACTGGACTGTTAGATATTGTTTCGTTAACGGGTTGTCATATCAAAAACCTTTTTGATGTGTGCATCTGCATGAATATCTCCAATCTCATCATTTTTTTTTTGTAATTATAGTTTGTCAAACAAAACCTATATATGTTTATATAGATATATCTATTCCATTTATGTACAATATTTATTTTTAATAAAGAAATTTTGAAAACGATCATAAAAATATGACACAATTATTTACGTAATAGTATAATGTGAACACCAAGTTAGTCCCGCACGTATGTTAGATCATGTGAACTATTGAGATTTACATCTTGCAGATTTATAGTACTAATTGTCTTTCTCTGATGAGTGGGTTGATTAACCCTTATATATATATATATATATATATATATAGCCTTTTTAAAGTCAATGTAGAATACGAATGTTTCGTCTCTAGACGTATAAAATATAAATAACTAATTCTTTTTACTGGTTAATATTTTTGACCCCTAATGTTGATTTACGTGAGAATATATATATTTACAAAAATCCCTAAAATAATAAAACAGCAAGAGGAATCGTCTCCAAAGTTCCTAAAACTAAATCGAAAATCTCAAAACTCCCCCATCTAATTAAAATTTATTTTTGATTTATTTAAAATCTGGAAAATTAGTGTTTTACTCTCCTACCCTACAAAAATAAGAAAAATTACAAAGAAAACTAGGGTTTTATCCACCCACCCATAACAAAATCGGATCTAACCCAATCTCCTCTCTCTCTCCTCTTTCTAACTCGATTAAATCCCTAAATTAAAAGAGAAAATACAAACCGCTCTTTTTCTTCATCGTTCTCCTTCATCGTTTGTCTTCATACTTGATAACGAGGATGGTAAGAACAAGGTGGGGAAAAAAACACTAAGATCACACAAGTAGAAAAAGGAGAGGAAGATTCGCAAGCGGTGGTAAAAGAAGGAGGAGAGAAAGATTCAAAATCGGTGGTAAAAGAAGG
>NC_025695.1:48728501-48728784 GCF_000633955.1 Camelina sativa | reverse complement strand
GTTTTTTTTTGTTTTGGATTTTGTCCTGTACAACTGGAAATATTAGGTAAAACTAATCTGGAATTTTGGGATTTTAGAAAATATGAGATTTTCAACATTTTTGATATTTGTGGGGAAAAAAATAAAAATAAAAATCCGAAATATATTTCCACGTGTGTAGTATGTGTGTTCACACCTAGTATTCACACATAGTTTTACCCAGTATAGTAGTTGTACCATACTTGTAAATAGTTTTACTTTTAGGTTTTTTCCATTTAATTAGTTTTACACACTCTTAAAATTA
>NC_025695.1:48717182-48727813 GCF_000633955.1 Camelina sativa | reverse complement strand
AATGTGAATTGCATAATTGCATAATTGCATAATCAAATCTATAAAACACCCAAGAGAAAAACCAATTCAATCAACTATTGTTAGATTATTTTGTTGAAGAAGGTATCTGGATTTTGAAGAAGAGCTCGATGCAGCTCCATAGTCGCGAAGAAACGGCGGCGATGGAGAGCTCTGGCGATGAAACAGCAGCGGTGGAGAGTTCTGGCGAAGAACGGCGGCAAGAAAAGAAGAGAGGATCGAGATCTATATTTTTTTCTTGTTTTTTGTTTTTAATTAAAAAATGAAAGAATAGAAGGAAGAGTATTTTAGTCAGAACATATTTCATTAAATAAAAAAGGGGTATAGAGAATAAAGAGGGAGATAAGAGATTTGTTTTACTCTAAGAGGGAGTTTTGAGATGTTTACTCGATCAAATCCGTACATATCCTTTGGAGAAAATGCAACCGTCTTAGGCCAATTTCATTTAAAATTTTACACAATTTCAAGAATATGTTAGTTCAAAATGGTCAAAGTTTGTGTAGATGAACATAGATTTTTGGTTTCGAACCCTATACCCACTCAATTATAATCCTTTTTTTTTTTTTTGGTTGAATGTTGTCATTATAAACTTTGGTTGGAAAAGTTACGGTTCTCTATCTTTGTTTCTTTCGTGCGCATGCTTGCTGTGATCGGAACGGATAGGAACCGGAACCCAATCTTTGGATTGTAGGTCGTCGTCACTAAACTTCTAACGCTTAGTTTATACTTTATACTATCGGTGAAAATCTAGTTGAAATTTTAATCAAACAAGAATGATATTTTTCCAGAGAAATTATAGCTTAGATATTTTTGCTGTTAAGTTTGGTAAATGAAAACAAATGATACATGTTCTTTTTTCCCACACCAAACTAAATTGGTATAAATGAAATGATTTTATTTGGAGGTTTGAATGGGCAAAGATATGTGCCAAACTCAAACAGGAAAAAGAGAATTTTGGGTGACATCATTTGATTCTGTGATATTCAAATTCCCAAACTGACTAGGGAGAGTTTTGAAGCTGTACGTACACCTTCGTTGAATGGGTAAGACAACTCTTCCTTTTTTTGTTTCATTTATTTATCATCATTGATTAACGATCTATGATAACAAGAGGAACCATTTCATTATAAAAGACTTTAATTATTTAAAAAATATTAATGGTTTCCAGCGACATTGTGTATGCATTGCAAACCGAAGAGATCCAAGTCGTAGTATAGTAGTCTTATTGAACCGAGGAAAAAGATATCTTTAAATTAATTAAATACTACTAATTATGTAAGAAATATAAATGACAAGTAACATTAATATATAGTTGTGCATACACACATATGTGTATTCGAGTGTTTGTCAGAGTATCTCTGATCAGACGAAGCCATATAGATCCGACCATAGACGTGTCCATATTACACCATTCTTTTAAATTATAGTTTAATAATTCTTTTTGTTGGTCGACAATTTATACTTATTTATATGATAATTCAACTACAAATATCACTTTATATGATAAAGATAAACTACAAATTTATCTTACGCTTACGTACGTATGCATTTACAGACTTATCTATGTACATTTACAAAATTATTGAATAACTGTTAGCCAAGTAATCACAGTGGTGGATTTTTTCATAAGTCAGTCAAGAAGAGTTGATATATGTGTATATAAAAGAAAAAGACAAAAAAAAAGAGTTGAATACGAAACAGGGCAGAAAATCATCCTTGGATTCTCCATTACTATAAGCACCTAACAATTACTGTTCAATATTTTTCGAGAACTATGTCTTATAACATAAATTAATATTTTAAAAAAATATTTAGTCTTTACATTAAAATAGAAAAACTTTATATTAAGAAATAGAAGAATTGTTTATATAATAATTGGTGTGATCGATGTTTGTGCGTTTAAAAGACGATCCTCTTTTAGGCTCTCAAATTTAGATTCATAGTTGTTTCCTTCTTTTTATGTGTCAGATGTAATTCGCAAAGATTATTAAATGGAAAGACCTAATTAATTAGGGGAAAAACAAAAGAAGCTAAAAGGTAGAATCACTTTCACATTTCTAAAAGCAATAACAATGAAGGAAAACTCAAAAAAGATCATAATATAGTGTTCCAATAAAGCTACGTGAAACTAAAATAAACAAATTTCTGCATGAATATTAATCTCTCAATCCATATAACTTTTCGACCATTCCCCTAAAGACACAAATTTATACAAAAATAAAAAAAAACCCTCATTATATATAAGTAAAAATAAAGTTTTGAATAAAATGTTACACATGATTTGGCCCATTGAAGTAACTTGCATCTTCGGAATTAACAAGAGAGGTTATATCCTCCCAACTTATTGTACTTTGATCCGCCGATGTACTTGTCGTTCCTCCGGCCAAAGCTGCTCCGACTCCGGCTACTGAGGAGTCTCCATAGACTTTTGTGTTCTCATTGGTCTCATGATTCACCATGTTGTTGTTGTTGCTTAAGAACATATCGTTGATTGCTTCTGTCTGAAAGTTACTGCTCCCAAACCACTGAAGCATCTCTTGCTGTTGATTTTGATGGTGATCACCACTTGTGTTTGGTAATGGTGAGTTTGTGCTGCTGCTCATGATAGAAAAGTCTCCTTCTCCTGCCCCTCCTGATCCCAAGTAGTAATTAGGATCTAGCAAAAGCTGAGAGAAGGAGAAATCAAAAGGGGTCGTCATAGAATCTTGATGTTGATGATGATGATCAGGGTTTGTCATTTCTGGTTCTTCTTCAATCTTGACCATGTTCTTGAGTGTGATCAATGGTTTTTGTTCTAGGTTACAAGACGGTTGTGTTTGGTAGTAGTTGCAGCTTGTAGGTTCCATCATCACAAGAGGTATTTGATGATGATGAGGAGGAAGCTGATGTGGTAGTAACGGCCATGGTGATGATCCAAACATGTTGTTAAGATAGAGATCGGTGCTACCATTACTTTGACCTTGTCCTTGTTGTTGTCTTTTCATCATCACCATCTCTTGCTTCATTCGCGCTTCTTGAAACTCTTTCCTTTGTTTGTTAAGAAGCTTCTTCTTCAGCCTCGTGTTCCAGTAGTTCTTGATATCGTTGTCCGTTCTTCCCGGCAATTGTGCAGCAATTATAGACCACCTGATATCAAAAAAGAGACATAGTGAGTACTCTAAGTCAAGACTAACTGACTAAGTGTGTCAATTATAATTCATATCCATGCATATGATATTATATAAGAAGTATATACAGTACCTGCTACCAATAGTAACATAGAGATTACAAATGATGTTGTCTTCTTCCTCGGAGAAGCCACCATGTTTGATGTTTGGTCTCAAATAGTTGAGCCACCTTAGCCTGCAACTCTTCCCACATCTCCTTAAACCTATACCATGTACGTATATAAATATCAACACACACACACACACACAGACATAGCCGACTGTCTCCAATATTTGGAAACTCAGTGCGAAATTTAAATCAAAAGTGAGTTTTAAGTATATACCAATCTTCTGAGGCAAAGCGATCCAGTTGCCTCCTGTTCCACTATTCTCGATGTAATCTTTGAGTTTGGCGTCTTCCTCAGGAGACCAAGGCCCTTTCTTCACGTTCGCCTTATCACAACACGGTGCTCTTCCCATCTTCTTAACTCTTGATTTTGTTTGTATTTGATCTCTCTTTCTCTTTTGGATCTCTCTCTCTTTCTCTGTCTCTCTCTCTCTCTCTCAATTATGTTGATGATAAAGAGAAGGAAGAGGATGGTGTATGATGGTGCGTGTGTGTGAGGTTTATATATACATACACGGAAATGTGTGTAAAGCTGAAAAATTATATGTGAATTGGAGAAAAATATAAAAGGAGAGAGGGAGTATATAATAGCTGGAGGAGATAGTCCTTCATGTGATGGAAGATGTCAAAAAGTAGGGCAATAAAATAAAAATGTTATACAAAAAGTGACTTTATGGAATTGGAAAATTAGATGATAAATTATGTGATAAAATATTAGTAGAGTTAAGAAATGACAGAGAAGGGGGGAGACTAATGTTTTTCTCCTTTGTCTTTGCTCATAATTTAGAATCTAGGGATTCAATTACATAAAACCTATTTTATAAATTCTCTTATACAGCAATTGGTTTTTGACAACAAGTTTCATTATGCGTAGTGCTTCTTAGCCGCCCGCCACCCTTTGACTCTTTCTCTCTTCCACACTCTTCTCCGTTTTTTTTTTTTTTGGTAATTAATTTTTTTTCCTTCTAATTTTAATATGCTTGTTTAACTTTACATCCTATTATGGTTATGGATGATATATATTAAAATTATTAATTTATTGAATGTAAACAAGTTTTAACTTCAAAGAACTACAAGATGGACATATCTAAATATAATATTGTATAATAGACATATTAGACTCGGAAATGTCTAATATATATAGGTTATATAGTCTTTTTCTTTTTGGGGACAAATATAGGTTATATAGCCTATATGTTGGAATTGATCGTTGTGTAGTCACATTTTATTTTTAGCCAATTTTTTGTTTTTAATTTCCTCCTTCATATGGTTCTATAGTAAATGTATACGCATACATATGACTTATTGTAGGATATTACACGCTATTATAGAAGTTTCCTCATGATTCATGTCCTGTCAAGCAGTGGATTATATTTTTATATTATTAAATCTTAGTGATTATATCTGATCCGCAGTTTAGGAGTGTGATTACGAAAACGACATTTCTTATATATATATAATCTAAATAGCATGCAATATACTTTAAGTTCGATAATAAAGGAAACGACATATGGTTTAGTTAATATTCATATGTGTATGTGTACAATATACATATATTTATGACATGAGATTTTGCGAAAGCTTGAAGCCCCACTTGCATGGCACATTACGCGAATAAGAAAGAAAGACCGATTATCGGATTATGTGTACTTTTATTACATGCATGTGGTAGACTTGGTCATCGAGAATGTTAGAAGAATTCAATGTATTCCAATTTGAACCAATAAGTGATTGAATTAGACTTGCATGTAGATATGTATACAAAATACCACACGCTTTTTAGTGACTCTACAACTTATATGTATTGTAGAGTCAATATTTTTTAGTGATAATTTCGTAGTATAGTACAAAGATGTGTATTATATATGTTGTCGAGATAGAGACAAATACTTCGAATGTTTGGTGATGGAAATGTGTGAATTAACTAAGAAAATTTCTAAGTCATGTATTTTATACACACAAATTCCTATTGAGTATAATCAATATAATATAGGGACCCTATAATATACTAGTTGATACCAAAAAAGTATGTAATATACTAGTTAATCAACTTATTCATAGTATATCAATATAAATAAGATAATTTATCAAATCCATCAATTTAATTCTAAAGAAATGCAACCAATTAGAATATGAAATTTGGTGGATGGTGAATCACTTGCTATTTAATATAGATTTGTCTTTTGAAAAGGAAAGGAGTTAATGATATGTGTATACCAAAAGAGATGAAAAGAAAGGCAGAGATATTGAAATTTGTGAGAGTAAATTCCGTTATGGTTGGTGAACAAAATTTTGCCAACCCTCTGAGAAAATTTACCACTAACTTTTCTAGATCAGGTACGTACGATTTAATCTATTATTAATCTCCTTCAGAAAATTTTGTAGTAAAATATATAACAAGTTATAACATTAAAAATGACAAAGTTTCAAACTCACGGTGACAATACTGATCTGATAGATGGGTTTGTTTAATGCATCGATAAATAAAGCCACTTAATAATCATGCACTACTAAAATTTGTACCTAATGACGCCTGTCCCATGGACCCAAAATCAAATTTTAATCAAAGATTTGATAGGGATGTTATATATCTATCAATGATAATTTAATTCAATAAATTTGATACTTAGACTTATTTTCCACGGCAGCTGAGATTAAGGAACAAGAAAACCTACTATACCTCTTATTAGAATGGCGTCACAATTTTTGGATCTTCTTGTATAAACGTATTCTCTTAATCTTTTATGTAAGATAAGTTGGTCAATTTTGGGTGTATTGTTTACTATAATTTAGTTCCTTGCAAAACAAGTGAAATATATACGACTGAATGAATGGTATACACTGAATAATATGTAAATCATAAAACAAATAAACGTGAACTGTAACTATTAATCGATTAATTTTCGTGTTAAACAAAACGAGCCAAAAGGCTTCTAGAGGGAAATTAATGAAGGTTGACTTGTCTTGTGATGGTTAATAAAGGGTTAAAAGTCAAAGCACTTGTAAAGTAATAAAAAGTCTTCAAATTATTGAGGTATTAGTCACTGTTTATATGTTTTTGTGGAATAAAATATGTATCGTCATGGATAAAATATCTTTGTTTATGGAAAAGTTAAAATTAAAGTAAATTTGAACTTTGAAGCTAAGGGTAATCAACAGGGGAAAAAAGTGTATTCAGATTTCAACAACACTAGTATGAAACAGGAATTGGTCTTGCATCATATAGGCCAACCCTTCTTTTTCAAAATTCTCATATAAATAGTTTGTATTATTGAGCTATTATAATGTTACTTCCAGTTTACCATGCTATATATACATGACATTTAATTTATCACGCTAAAATGTCAAAAACAAAATTCTTCCTTGTCTTAATTTCTCCGTAGTAACCAAAAATTGTGTTTACAAATATCAAGTAATGTGTTACGTACAGGTTTTGATATCATTAAGATCATGTTTTATTTTCTTAAAAATCAGTTATTAAACCAAAGGCGTTGGAAATCTGTATCCGAGATCAAAACATATGGTTTCGAATTTGAATCAAATGTTTTTTGTTTGTATAAATGGAATCAGTTTGTAAAAAAGAAAGAAAGGTGATAAGACACATACGATTGACTAGAAATCAATTATTCATAAACAAACAACTTGGAAAACAAAAATTAGTGTAAAAAGGAAGAAAAAGAATAGTAAGTCAAAAGGTAAAGGGGAAAAAATAAGGTCACAATGCAATGTACAGTATATCTCAAGGCATCTATCTCTCTTCTATGATTCTATTTCTTCTTTCTCATACTTTTTGTAGGATCCATTTACTTTTTGGAAGCATTTTAAAGAGATGAAAAAAAAAATGTGAGTTCATGATATGACTCTCGTGACAAATGTACGCTCTCTTTTAGTTACATGCACTAATCTTTAGAATAGTTTTTATATAAAACATGTTATAATTATATCGTAATCATGAGATAATCATGACATCCTTTTACATAAAGCTTTACGTCTCCTCTTGTCGCTAGAGGCTTAATGAGTTTCATATGATCCTTTCAAATATATAGTAGTAGCATATAACTTTTTTCTAATAATAATTGGAAAAAGAGTTATAAGGATTTTGCTTGGAGAATGTTTATAGAAATTATTTGGTAATTATAAGGATTTAAATCAGGATAGGAGGGAAATGTGTCGGTCATAAAAACACAGATAGTGGGGTTTAGATTTAGATTTTTGGGTGACCAAGTACGTAACTATTTGTATAAATAAAAGAAAACACACGTCAAGTTGCATGGAGAAGCTGTCACTCATTAAGCAAATAAAAAGCCACAAATCAGCGCCGAGCTCTTCTCTCATTTTTACACGCAAAATGTGTTTTTAATTCTTCGCCATGAGCTTTGTGATACATAGACAGCTACATCATCCTTCATACATGCACTTTTAAATTCGAAAACAATTCCAAAGATGTGATAAGATTACTTACACTCTATAGCCAGTCTGACCAGATTCTGAACTCAACCATGAAGTTTGGGAAATGATACAACGAGTGTATTTATGTGACTGGTACCGTAATTTGCATAGCATGTTAATTCGTGCTAGAACATGGCCTTTTTCCTGTTTTATCTATGTTAAAGACAAAGATTATTGTTTATCGTTTCAAGAATCAGAAACTAGAAGCCTCAGAAGCATGAAATTCTAGTATCTACATACAAATCCACATATATCGTTCTTCACTGGTTTAACTCAACTGAACAGTCCAGTTCATGTTATCTTCGGTTAGACCCATTTGGAGGCTCGTCAAGGAAGTGTACAGCTGTTTCGAGACAGTTCCAAAGCCATCTTCTCCATAAGAAAACCTAACAGATATCGGAAAATTTGTTTTCATTTAAACTCTGCGGCTTCATTAGCTTTTTAATTAAATGGGGAGATAAAAGGTTTGGTACCTTTGGCTTTTGTAAGTAATGCTTCCGACCGGAGATAAAACGACAGCCGTTCCTGTGCAGAAAACCTCATCCGCTTCTACCAATTCATCAACTGTCACATTTCGTTCCTCCACCTGAAATACCAGAATTAGGACCCTAAACCGAACCAAAAGTGAACCGTTGTTAAACCACCGACAAAACCATGAGGTATTTGCAGTGCATAGCATTCCTATGTTTTCTGACCTACTTGATCCTGAATGTTACCAAGAGCTTTGAAGAAGGGAAATTTGATTTTACCTTGAAACCTTGGCTACGAGCCACTTCGATAATACTCTTCCGGGTAATTCCAGGCAAGATGGTTCCTTTGATTTCAGGAGTAGAGATCACATTATCCTGTACAAAAGAAGAGCCCAACAAGTAAACAACGAGTTCTCATTTCCGGTAAGAAGCTTCTGAGATGTTCCAACAAAAAATGATATATAATCATCACCTTCACAATGAAAATATTGCAAGATGAAACCTCCTCGAGATATCTGTTGTGAACGCAATCAAGATATAAAACATCAGAATACCCTTTAGCTTTCGCAATCGACTGTGCCTTCAAGACCTAAAAAATTGTAAGTCTTATTTATTAGGCTTTTTGATAACAGAGGAAAATGAATATTGAAAAAGAGCTTTCAGCTATGTACTTACTGCAGCATAATTACCAATGGTTTTAACACCTCCAGTACCGCCAGGAGTTGCACGATGGAATTCACTTTCAACAATCAAGTTGATCGGCGCCACACCTTCCTGCAAAAGATTACGTAAGGCTCAGGAAAACAAAATGATGAATATAGAAAATTGGATCAGACGAGAAGGCCAAAAAAAAGAAAACCTTGAAGTAGTTCCCGACAGGAGAAACGAAGATAAGGAAAGTGTATTCAGGAGCAGGAGCAAGGCCAAGAACAGCTCCAGTTCCCATTAGCAATGGCCTTATGTATAATGATCCTTTACCTGGAGGTGGAATCTATATATAGTAATAAAGTAAATCAATAGCTGAGTGATGCAACACAACAACACCTGAATAGCCTTTTTCTCAAAAGAAGAGGGAGAGTGATCCAATTAATTACCCAGCGTTTGTTAGCTAATACAGTTGTTTTCACAGCCTCAACAAACTGTTGGACGGTTGGAGAAGGCATGCACATTCTGTCAGCACCGTTCCTCATTCGGATGGCGTTCTCCTCGGGACGGAAGAGGAGTATATTACCGTCTTGTTTTCTGTAAGCCTTAAGACCTTCAAACAAACCCTAAGAAAAAAACAAGGTATCACTATATATACAACCAAGCCGGTGATGTAGAAATAACAAAACAAGGTATCAGAACTTGAACATTTCAACTACCGAACCACATGGCCTGCTAAATAATTCTCAAACATCAAGTCCAAAAAGTAGAGAAACTAAGCTACTTAACGTAACAGAGAATCTTCATAGAAACTTAAACTAAACAGAGCAATTCAAGTGGATCACAATTACAATTCCATGTCAAAGAATCTGACATACTCGAGTTCCACAGAACAAAGTTAGGTACAAAGAAATCATTGACAATGAGAGAAACATACTTGTCCGTAGTTGAGGACAGCAGCTGAAGGGTTAACCTCAATGTTGCCAAATGGTTCCAATTGACCATTAGAGAAATCACCACCACGGCTACATCTCATGGAGTACATGTAATCCGTAGGCTTAAGACCAAAATCGATCTTGTCCCAATCAATTTCAATTTCGGCTAATTCAGTCACATCGGTGCTGTAAGAATTAGAGGACACGGCGTCGCATCGATTACGGGAAACTTCATGAATGATGATGAAACTGGAAGAGATGGAACAAGGACGAATCTACCAAGAATTTAAAAAAAAAAAAAATGTTAAGAGATTTCTAGTTAAAATAAACTGAGTGATTTTATTTTATATAAATTAATTTACCCTGAGAGAGGAAGACGGCGAGTTTCTGATGGAGGAGAAAGGGTAGTGGAGGCGCGTGGTGGAAGCGGCGGCGCGTGAAGGATATGGGATGTAATTTTGATGAAAACCTCCTGAGATTACGCCGCCTCTCTCCATTGCTCGTAACTGTGATGATGTTGATCTTTTTGAGTTTTGACTGTCTCAACTGTGTTATTTTGACTCGCGCCGCTGATGCGGACTCACTATATTATCACGACACCCTCTCTTTTTTACCTTTTTACCCTTTGTTAAATTAGTACTATTTACTCATTTTCTGTCAATTTTTCCCGACATTATTATCAGCCATAAAAGGGATTTTTGATCATCCAACTTATTCCCCCTTACAAAGTCAAATTGACAATTAAATTATCATAAACATTATTACTTGCAACATTTTTTAATTCTAGCCATTGAAACTGTGTGCTGGGCTATGAACAAACCTAAAGACTGGACCAGCCCAG
>NC_025695.1:48712601-48717118 GCF_000633955.1 Camelina sativa | reverse complement strand
GGGGGGGGGTGGGGGATGATGATGATGAGAGCTATCAAAGACATCACATCGACACAAGAAACAATAATAAAACCCGCAACTCTCATTTCAACTTTTTAGTGTTTTGAAACCCACAAATCATCATATTCTCTCAAAATACATACACACGCTGCATGCAACACACAAGAAACCAAACGCTTCTTTCCTACCCTACCCCTTCCCTAACCAAACACACTACTCACTTCAAATCTGAAAAACAACAACGACAATGATTATCACATTCAGATTTCGAGTTTTAAAATTCAATCAAATCCATTTACATACCCCTTATCTTCTCTAAAAGCAAGCAACTCCCAAAAGGATTCATAGAGCTTCTGCATTAACAGACAACAAACAACAACTCCAGTTAGTGACTTTAAACTTTATGAGACCACATGTGGGGGGGGGGGGGGGGTACGATANGTGTAGCAGTACCTTATATGCATATATCTCCTTTTCCTACATAGCTTTAGTCATTATTCTTCTTCGTCAAGTGCACTCATGTTTCAATACCACCATCATCGGAAGCGTTTATCCCGGTCTACAACAAAAGCCAAGGGGTATTATTATTCATTCCTTATCAAGTGTGTTGAAAAAACTATGAGAAACTTTCAAGAAATACTACCTGATCGCAACTTTCAAGAAATACTACCTGATCGCAATCACTATCTGGTTTCTCCTCTCCCATTCCTGCTTCAGTAGGATTTTCTGAGTAGTCAAGGGTTGTGACTTTGTTGGTCACCTCTGTCTCACAGGTTACTGTCGTCACCTTAACGGTCTCACTGATGACTACCATACCACTTGGCATCTGGGTTTGGCTTGATGGCAGTTCATGTTTGTCTTCAGGCACGTTTTGTGGGCTTGAAATGACACTGAAAATTACAAGATGCAAGACCCCAAATCGTTGGTAACAGAAAAACAAGAACGAAACAATTCTATAAATTTGCTATTTAAGTATCAGATTTTACCTCTGGGTATCAGCTTCATCAGAAGATTTTTGGGTGACATCATGTTTCCTCTTCTTGTTATTGCTTGGTTCGCTAGTGTCAGTTCCAGCTGCATTACCTCTTCTTTTCCTTCCTGCTTCAAGTCTTTCTACTGCAATAGACATCCCCTCAGTGTAAGCCTTTTCTTCTCTTTTCGATGAATCTAGCTTCAACATTTCTGAAGGCAATCCTCCTTCTTCTTCTTCATGTTGATGCATTCGGGAAGATTTTTCTGGAGAAGACTTGAATATCAGATTAGTGTATCGTTTTATCCATGAATATGGAGTGGCAGATGAAGGTGCTGAGCCGTTCTGTCTTTCCAAAGAAGAGTTGTAGCCATCTTCGCTATTACTCACAGTGCTGACTCCATTTTGCAACTCTAGTTCATCATCCCTAGAAACAACCTTCTGCTTCAAAGCAGAAACCTTTTCCCAGCTACGCTCTAAATTGGACAGCTGCATTTTAGCCATTGACATATCATCTAAAGCGACTTTCAGATTCTCTAATTTCTTCAGTTCTTCAATCTCATGTCGGATTTCCTCTCTTTCAGCTTGAAGCATATGCCTTTGCTTCTCTAGTTTTTCTCTTTGCACCTTTAGCTCCTCAATCGAATCCTTTAACTCAGCCCACTCCCTCTCTCTTCTTTCACGATCCAGTTTAATTTCCAACCTCTCAGCATCCAACCTCTTCAGTTCTACTTGGAGATGCTCTAACTCGATTTCGGCGGTTTCCTTCAGAGACTTTATGCGCTCCTCCTCCAACTTCTTCTCTTGCTCAAAAGCCTTCTCTCTCTCCCTGGAAGCATTTTCCAATTCTTCTCGTTTACTTCCGATGCAATACTCCAACTCCCTTTTCTGCATCTCAATTCCCAACAAGAAATCAGCTCTCTCACCTTGTATTTTGCTAAGCCAGTCAGAATGCTCCTCCACCATCTTATTCATGAATTCTTCTCGCTCTTGGTTTAGTGCATCCACATCGTGTTTGTGCTGATTTCTCAATGCATCTCTTTCCTCTTTGATGTTATCACGCTCGTCCTTGAGATACAGTGAAAAAGCCTCCCTTTGACGAGTTATATACTCTGCTTCTTTTCTTAACTCTTCCCTTTTCACATCAATGTGTTCCCACTCAGCTTCAAATTCAGCTTTCTCCACCTTCAATCTATCTGCTTCAGCAAACATTTCAAGCTTTTGAGCCCTCAAATCATCTAACTCCTCCTTGAGTCTCATCTCTAAAGTAGATAATTCGCTTGTCTCACTCTTCAAGGCTTCAAGTTTTTCTGTTGCAGAATCAACACGTTTTCTCTTGTCTTCTAATGACACCAACGACTGCTGCAGATCTAGGTCCAATTTTCTAAGCCGTTCCTTCTCATTCTCCAGTAGAGTTTTCTTACGGTTGTTTTCTTCCTCTGTAGCAATCAAGTTCTTCTCTTTCTCATCAAGAGCATAAGACCTCTCTGTTATATCCTTTTCTTTCTCTGCCAATGCTCTTAATTGAACTTCCAAGTCATGCTCCCTTTCACCAACTAGGTCTTCCCTCTGCTTGATATCAACCTCCCTTAATTCAGAAGCCCGTCTCTTGCTCTCCATTTCATCATCCACCAATTTGCTCTTACGTCCCAATTCTGCTTCCACATCGGATTTTCTTTTCCTCAGGATAACTTCTTGATTCGCTAAGACATTCTGAATTAGTTCCTGTATTGATTGTTTAAAGGAGTTTTCATTAAATCTAGAAAACAAATGAGCACAAAACTAAAAAAGTATGACTGATAACTACAAGGTTGGTTGGATTGAACAAGTAAACTCACAGATTCCTTGCTGGCAATTTTTGCTTCAGCAACAAGCAGCTCTTGCTCCTTCTTAAGTAGTGAAGATTCCCTTTCAGAGAAGGCCTGTTTTCGCAAGGAAAAAAAATGAAACAGTACTATCTTGTCTGAATTTTTATTAAAGATGTATCATGCAAAACCAGAAATAAAAGATACTTGTGTGTATACAAACCTCTTCTCTTTTAGCAAGCAACGCTAGAGCGATCTCCAAATTGGACTTTTTGTCTAAGAAGTCTTTACGTTCCTCCTCAAATGTGGTCTTTGCAGACTCTAACCCCTTTTGAAGTTCAGCTAATTCTTGGGATTTCGCAAATATGTGCTCTTCTCTTTGGTTTAGTGAAACTTGTGCATCCAATAACATTTCTTGCTCTTGCTGCAAGCTCGTCCGCCTCTCATTTAAAGTCCGTCGCTCAATAATCATCTCGTTCTCTTTCGTTTCAGATCTAAACCAAGTAAAGAAAGAACCAACTCAACACCTAAATACCACAACTTAATAGTCCAAGTTTTAAAGTCCAGTTCACTGAGACGAAAGACATACTCAGACTTGAAAGATGCAAGACGCCGAGCAAGATCATCTTCACGACTTTCGACTTCCTTCAGTTTCCTCTCTGCAACTCGGTGGTAACGGTTAGCTTCAGCTTGTAAAGCTTCTGCTGAGCGCATTTTTGCTTCAGCATCTGCAAATTTCTTCAGGGCATCCTCAATCATAATATGAGCTTCAGACATTCTACTCTCAGCAGAAACTTTCGTCTCGGCACATTCTGCACGCATCTCATGCAAAGTCTTCTCCAACTGAGAAAAAAAAAAAAAAGAACAATACAAAATCAATAGAACAGACTGAAAATAACCTAGTTCTGCTGGCTCTCAAAGTCAAGAGGTCTTACACTAGAGATACACTCTTTCGCAACCCCTACATCCTTCTTCAAACTCTCTTCTCGTTTCTTCGCTTCAGCTAAGGCAGAGACATATGCAGATTGACCTCGCCTATGTGCTAGGTCGGCCTCATCCACAGAGGCCTTAACCTCCTCATACTTTGACAGCAATTCGTTTTTCTCCAAAAGGAGAAGACCCATGTTGTGTTGGTAATCATAAACCTACATGAAAAACGCGATCAATATAGCAATGCCAATAGGGGTTTCTGATCAAACACCCAACATAAAATAAAAACTGGCCAATATCACAATCTCAAAAGAGGAAACAAAATCGAAACTTTAAAACTCCACACAAGCAAAGCAATAACTGCAGACCCATGAGTGTAACGTATATGACTGACGAATCAAACTTAAAAGGGCACAAAGCAATCCCAGTAATTATAACCCTCTCCTTAGTCAGTTTCATTGAGTTCCCGCCTAGACTACTACTCTAGTGCTACAACCAAACTAAAGAATGAAATTTTTTTCAAGAAGAATCGAAAAGCAAACCTCAGATTCCAGCTTGGCGATGTAAGCAATTAGGGCAGCTTTATCTCTCTCCTTGATTGATTGTTCATCAAACCCAGCTTCCTTGAGACGCTTCCACATGACTTCTTCAGATAAAGGGCTTTTCAAAACCCTAGAATTAGGAGTAATCGCCAATCTGTTAGTAGCCGCCGTACTCGGCGTTATCGGAAATCGTTCCGAACTAGAAGTTGTCATCGTTTATCTTAACCGCACAATGAATTAAACTGAACCAAGATTTCTCCGATCTCCGAC
>NC_025695.1:48690571-48712576 GCF_000633955.1 Camelina sativa | reverse complement strand
TTTTTTTTTTTTTTTTTTTTTTTTATCTCTCTCCCTCACAACAACAAAGAAAGGTTCTGTGACAGTGCGTCGTAGAGAAGTCTAGTCTCTCTCTTTTTTTTAGGTCGACGATTTAGTCAAAAGGGGTTTTTTATTCGAGCAGTCAAACTATCAAAACGTCGGCGTTTTAAAGCCTTTTTGATAGTTTGACTGCTCGTTTTTAGCGGCCAATACCAAAATTTTCCATTTAGTTTAAAAGAAAGTGATTAATATGGTAATTAAATTTTCCAAAGAGTCGTGACTGTTGGTAATTAAATTTTAGATTTTTCTAGCGTAACCACTAATTGTCTCATACTCTGTCCTTCACTTAAAAGTTTTAAACCAGATGTCACTGAAAATTTAATATTTAAAAGATATGATTCTTTAAGAACTTCTTTACTCACTTGACAGATGTGTTGTGTGTATAGCCAGCCTACTCATAACTACTACTATTAATTTTGTCTTTCTTTTGTATCTTTTTTATTAAACCCGATGGATCGGTTAGAGAGTTTCCAGCTTCCGAATTTCGTTGGACGATGATTCTTTACATTCTTCTCCTACCAAGAACGTTTTAACAAAGAAACCTTTGCTTCTTTTTCAAGTCGATAAGTTTCAATCCATCCTTCAATCAACCCTATCTCCGCTTCTCGCTGGTCCACAAGCCATTTTGGGTCATTTGGTGTCGATGGTCGTAGATCCAAATGATGTGCACCTGAGAAAAAAAAGAAGCCATCATCAACCTTGTTTCTGATTTTGAAAGAGAACGGATGATTTGAGATAGATAGATATACCAAACTAATTCATAGCATTGATTTGAATTGTGGGTTTATGGGATTTAATGACAAGTAGACTGCTGCTATCATGATTAAACGGTCAAGCCAATGCAAATGAACGAACATACGAGTTACATGAGAGATTGTTGAGGCTTTGAGTTATACCTTCTTTCGTGACAAGAGCAACAATGGTATCCGATAAGTTCTTGAGAACACTGCATTTTTAGGAGTCAAATCAACCATTCATCCTATTACGAGATCTGTTTTGTAAAATAGGTCTCGGGTCTGAGGTAAAGGGAGTAATGTACTTACCTACCACCACTCCAAGGATCTAACAGACCATTTGAGAAAATGATGTTACTTCCAAACGACTTCAGTGTGGTCTCTATGTCCTTTTACATTAGAGAGAGAGAGAGGGTAAAGATTCAGATTATGACATAGAATGAATCTTTGAGTTTATCAAAAGAATGTCTTACATGTCCACCGAACTCTGTTGTGGCCCATTTGGGTCTTGGATTGACTCGGAATGTATCCCAGCATTCCTCTTTGTACGAAGAGTAATTGAAATCATCAGCTGGAAACATGCTGTTTTCCTGGCTGCTAGACATCGGCATTACCATCTCCGTGCACGCCTATTGTAAACAGATATTGAAAGTGCTTAACTGGTAGATTCACTGACAATTATCGGAAAAAGGAAGACAAAGAAAGGCAGTTGTTCTTCGTACCTGCCAGTTCCATCCGTCCAAACCATGAGGGTCGTCATCCAACTCGAAGCAGTCAACATTCCCAGTGTAATTGTAGTACACACTTACTCCTGCATATATACGATCTAGGATGCTAGCATCACTATTTGCACCGTCAATTTTTCTGCAGACCTATAGAAAGATAATCAAATGATGACAATCCAAATGAGTATTCTTGGATTTTCTCCTATCATATGGTTTTGGGAAAATAATATTGGAAAATCATAAAGTGTTACTTTCCGAAAATATACCTCTCTAATGGGATGTCCAGGCAAAGGCATCATGAAGTCAGCAGGATATGGATAGTCCACCATTGCCAAATAACTATAAGCAGAGTCCAGCCAGTCGGAAAGGTCATCAGTACTGTTCAACACCCTGAAGATAGAGCAACAAACCATTACAGTATTACTATTTAGTACGCTTTACAAGCGCACACTAACTCCGATTTATTTGTTTACCTACAAAAGTGGAAAGTTTTCGTCAACTGCTGAAGGCCATTCTCCTTCTGACCCTCAGCTATTATTGCATCCCATGAGTTCTTAATAGTGTTGAAGCAGCTAATACTCTCACGCTACAACAACCACAACCAATAACACAATCACGATATGAAACGAGAAAGACATAATAAAGTCAATTGACTAACCTTGAAATCATTTGATGCAATGTCATAAAATGTCTCAGGAGGAACAATATCTTCAAACTGAAGAATTGGAGCGGAGGAAGCTAAAGCTCCTATTGCAATGTGAGGATACTTAAGCCTCATCCATGCTGCTAACACTGTTGTATATCAGTAAACAACAAAAACAAAATAAATAATCTCATCCAAAAGCGTTCTCATTCCACCAACACAAAAACATTCTATATGATTCCTTACTTACTTCCACCATATGATCCACCAAACAACACAACTGGGCATGCTTCAGCAGACAAGTTGCGTTTCAAATCAGTCACAAAAACAGCAAAATCAGCAAGGGCTTGCTCAGTTGTGAGATATGATAAAGTGGTAGCGTTCTTGTAAGCTTCATCCCTGCTTCCATAAGGCATCGACTCTCCATAATACCTATGCTATACCAAAATCCCTAAAATCAGTAACGAATTGCTAATTTTGGGGAAATCAAAGAGGAGAGAAAACACAAAAACGAACCTCCGGGAAAACAAGCAAGGCACCAAACTTAGGAGCGATGTCCCAAATGAATCCAGAATTTGTAGCAAACCATTCAATATCACCTTCGTTGCCGCAGTAGAGGAAGATAGGCGCGAGCGAAGAGGCACCAAGCCAGTGATCGGAATTGATAAGATATCGTTGCTGGAATTTGGGAAGATCGGCGAAGCTGAAGTGGTCAAGCTGCTGAGAGAAGAACTTGGTCTCGTATCGGTACTCGTTTCGATCTCCCCGGAACGGCTTGATTCTGGCTCGGTTCTGGTTATTGTAGCGAGGGAAACGAGGTAAAAGCTTGAAAGAAGACGAGATAGTGATGACGTAAACGAAAGTGATGATCAGAAGCACGCAAAACTGGTTCGCCATGACTCTCTCTCTCTCTCTCTCTCTCTCTCTCTCTCTCTCTCAAGCCCCCCAAGCTTTACTGATACTTTTACACAGTAACAGTCACTAAAGGGTGGACATTAAACCGAACCAAAAAATCCCATCAAACCGACATTGAACCAAATTATCATATTAATTCAAAACGGTCTACCGAATAAACCAAACTCAATCCTACTAATTTAGTTAATCTTCTGATACCAAACCCAAACGCAAACCTAAATTTTTCAAACCGAACCAAACTGAATTTATATTCTCTTAATCTTTTGTGTTAAGATAAAGTTGGTCAATTTGGGTGTATTGTATACTAGAATCTTAACCATGGATTAGATTAGTTAAGCAGACACGAGACAGAGAGGTAGATTATTTTTCTAAAACTCTACAGTACAGAAGAAGTGAAGAACAATAATCTAAAGAAGAAGAAAAAACAAGCTCTTGCGTTTTAAACGAAACAAGTATAAACAAACTCCTTTAATGAGATCAATATCTAAATGGTTGCATTAGGGCATCAATTCTCTTGTAGCAACCATCTGTTTATTTCCAGTGGCACTTTTTGGTAACCAAAGATTCTCTCCTGTATCTTTATTTTGTTGTCTTTCTTTATACAGTCTCAAGCTGTCTTTTCTAAGGGACGACGGGGGTGATGGGTTCAGGTTGAAGGGCTTTCTTCACAAGATCAGTCTGCTCCTTAACATGAAGCTGGTAAAATCCTGTCGCTGTAGCAGCTGAAGGAAGACGACCTACATATTTTATGTCGTTGAAGTTTCCTCTTTGCAGCGCTTTCATCGCAGTGCAAAGCCTTGGTGCTATGTATTGGTATCCTCCCATGTTCATCGGCTCTTCTTGACACCACACAATCTCTGCATCTGTTAAACACAAGAACAAGTTATTCAGAGAATTCGACATTCAACCAAAACCATTAAACACAATCCTGAGTTTCAACACCTACTTGGATATCGCTTTAGTTCTCTTTGAATGAGATCATAAGGGAATGGGCAAAGCTGCTCTACCCTGCAAATGGCTACATCCTTTGTTTCAGACTTCTTTCGCTCTTCGTCAAGCTCATAGTAGACCTGATTCATCAACATTTACAAGTTTTAAATTTCAGAATGTCAAAACCTTGTTAGCAAATGAAGGAAAAACTGGGACGTTTTGTTTACCTTCCCAGAGCAGAGGACTAGACGTCTTATACCTTCTTCAAGATCAGAGTGATCACTTTGATCTTTGATCAACCGCTTAAATCGAGTTCCTTGCTTGTCGAAACCAGGATGTCCTTTTACATCATCAAATTCCGAGAGATTAGATACACACTGTTTGTGACGAAGCAAATTTTTGGGAGCCATCACTATAAGAGGCTTGCGGAAGTCCCTGTGTATCTGCAAATGGATGATATCAAGTGCGTATGTGTGTGAAGTTTAAAATACACTTCGTATTAGTTTTACCTGTCGACGCAGAACATGGAAATAGTTGGCAGGTGTCGTAACATTAACAACTTGCCAATTACATTCTTGAATCTGCTTACGAAGAGTTGGATCCATCTCAGGGATAACATAGGGATTGTCATCACTCATCTGCAGATGAAAATTAACAGATGAACACAAAAAGTAGAGACAAACTTAATGGTGAGCATTGGTTATATAATATACCTGAAGGAAACGTTCCAATCTTCCACTGGAATGCTCAGGACCCTGACCATCATAGCCATGAGGAAGTAGAACAACTAGACCGGTTTGACGGAGCCATTTGGCTTCCCCACTGCTAATGAACTGATCAAACATAACCTGTGCGCCATTAGCAAAGTCTCCAAACTGAGCTTCCCATATTACCAGAGAATTGGGATTCTCCATCGAGTAACCTAGTTCGAATCCAAGAACACCAAATTCTGAAAGAGAACTGTATACACAAGAACGTAACTGTGAGGATCATGCAATAAAAATTGAAAATTGGTGACCATATATAGAGATTCACAAAACATGCCTGTTGCTGACAGTGAACATTTCAGGGTCTTGGTTCATAGTCAGGTGATCTAAGGGGCAATATTGCTTGCCGGTTTCTTGATCATGAAGTACTGAGTGTCTATGACTGAACGTTCCTCTTTCAACATCTTGACCACTTAGCCGGACGTGGTTGCCTTCCACAACCAGTGTAGCAAAAGCAAGAGCTTCTCCTAGTCCCCAGTCAATGCCTTCTCCCGATTCAATCATTTGAGCACGTTGCTCATAAACTCTTTTCACCCCTCTGTGTGGCTTGAAGTTCTCTGGGAAAGTTGAGATTGCCTTTCCCACATTCTTCAAAATCTCTGGCTTCACTCTGCAAGAAAACAAGGAATAAAATAGACAAAAAAGTAATGACAAACTTAAATAAAATGAAAATGTTCATACCCAGTGTTTCGGACCCTAGAAATCTGCTCCGGTGACTTGAATCCAGTCCAATGACTTGCCAGCCAGTCACGTTTTTGGGGAATATAATCTTTACTTGCCCCAAATTCTTCATTTAGGATAGAACTTACTTTCTTTTGAATCTTATCAATATCTTCTTGGGTTACCTTTCCAGATTCCAAAAGCTTTTCCTGGTAGATTTGAAGCGAGGAGGGATGACTGCGTATCACCTATAAACAACAAGTAACATCCTTCAAGAAAGAGAAGAAATCCTGAAAAGACTAAAATGGAAACTGGAATTGGGAAAAAGTTATTTCCAAGAGACTGATAGATAATAAAATAGGCAGACCTTGTACATTTTTGGTTGGGTGAAGGATGGTTCGTCTATCTCGTTATGTCCAAAGCGACGGTAGCAAACTAAATCAACAACAACATCAGAATGGAATGTCTGGCGCCACTCGGCAGCAAGCTCACATGCATGCACTACTGCTTCAATGTCATCCGCATTAACATGGAAAATTGGGGCACTTAAAGCCTTTGCAACATCAGTGCAATACTGTGAAGACCTTCCTGCCCTGGGATCGGTTGTGAAAGCCACCTGATTATTCACCACAATGTGCACTGTTCCACCAGTACAGTAGTTAGGAAGTGCACTAAGATGCAGAGTTTCATATACCACACCTTGTCCGGCAAAGCTACCATCCCCATGGATCAAAATACCCATGTTCTTTGTTCTGTTCTCGTCTTTTGTGTAATATTGTTTCGCTCTGGTTTTACCCATCACAACAGGATCCACTGCTTCCAAGTGACTGGGATTTGCTACCAAAGACAAGTGGAGATGTTTGCCTCCTCTAGTTGGGCGATCATAAGATGTACCCAAGTGGTACTTCACATCACCTGTTCCAGTGTAGAGCCCAACTTCATCTACTGGCCTAGTACCCCCGCTAAACTCACTGAATATCTGACGCAGAGGTTTTCTAACAACATTACCCAAAACATTAAGTCGACCCCTGTGAGGCATACCGATAACGATGCTCTCTACCCCAAGATCTGCAGCCCTATCAAACATCTCCTTCATGCCAGGAATCAAAGACTCGNTGTCATCCGCATTAACATGGAAAATTGGGGCACTTAAAGCCTTTGCAACATCAGTGCAATACTGTGAAGACCTTCCTGCCCTGGGATCGGTTGTGAAAGCCACCTGATTATTCACCACAATGTGCACTGTTCCACCAGTACAGTAGTTAGGAAGTGCACTAAGATGCAGAGTTTCATATACCACACCTTGTCCGGCAAAGCTACCATCCCCATGAATCAAAATACCCATGTTCTTTGTTCTGTTCTCGTCTTTTGTGTAATATTGTTTCGCTCTGGTTTTACCCATCACAACAGGATCTACTGCTTCCAAGTGACTGGGATTTGCTACCAAAGACAAGTGGAGATGTTTGCCTCCTCTAGTTGGGCGATCATAAGATGTACCCAAGTGGTACTTCACATCACCTGTTCCAGTGTAGAGCCCAACTTCATCTACTGGCCTAGTACCCCCGCTAAACTCACTGAATATCTGACGCAGAGGTTTTCTAACAACATTACCCAAAACATTAAGCCGACCCCTGTGAGGCATACCGATAACTATGTTCTCTACCCCAAGATCTGCAGCCCTATCAAACATCTCCTTCATGCCAGGAATCAAAGACTCAGCACCTTCAAGTCCAAATCGTTTAGCCGTGGTCCACTTAGAAGCCAAGAAATTCTCAAACTGTGTGCTCCAGGCAAGCCTATCATAAATAACCATCCGACGCTCACTATGGTACTGACGAGGTGTTGGGGTCTCGATCTTGTCTCTCAACCAGTTACATTTTTCTCTATCAGCAATGTGCATGTACTCATACCCTATAGTCCCACAGTAAGCCTGCTCAAGCCTCGAGAGTATAGCCCTTAGTGTTTGAACGGGACGGTTCTCAGAGAGAAACCCTGACATCCTCCATACACCAAGAAAAAACTCCCGATCAAGATCAGCCTCAGTAAACCCATAAAGACCTGGCGTAAGATCCTCAGGAATATCTCTCTCCTCCAGACCCAAAGGGTCAAGCTTGGCCTTCATGTGGCCATTAACCTGGTAAGCTCTAACTAGCAACAACAAACGCATGCTTTCTTGAATGGTTTGCCCCGAGATACCAGGCGACGTAGAAGCCTGACCCACGAAATTCCTAAAGAAGTTATCCCAAGACTCATCAACACTGTCGGGATCAGCTTCCCAAGCTCTTTGTAGCTCCTCCAGATACACACTGCTAGTCCCATCTAAGAAACTATCAGTTAGCTTAGAAAGTGGGACAGGACGTGGAACAGGTGCAGCAGACTCTGCCTTTGATTTGAGTATAGTAGAGTGAAAACATCTGGTTTGAGAAGGCAAAACCCTTGTTCTAGTAGCATAAGAACACCACTGAGACTGAGACTGAGACAGTGTCCTTCTTATGGCAAGCTTAGCCACAGAGGAACCAGTTCTAAACCAAACCATAACTTTTTAAGTAATCTATGTAAAACAACAAATCATACAGCCAGCCCCAGACTCTCGAATTCTCTCAATCGTTTTTGTTTTTTTCCTCTGAACCTGTAAATAATCCATTAAACAACAAGACAATAAAATACTCAAAACAAAGAAATAAACAAGTAATTAATGGCTAAACGAGTAATATATCTCATGCAAACACCAAAGAAATTAGAAAATCTGAAATGAAAATAACATATCAATTCCACAGTCTCTCAGCGATCTGATTTGTTCAGATGATCGGGAAAAAAAAACTCCCAAATATGATCAACAAACCTTCGTTTTCAGAAATTTTTCCTCCGGGTTAAAAAAAAACTAACATGATCAACAAACAAAAATTAAGTAGGAAGATTCACGAGGAAGGAGAAGAAGACGAACCTGGATCAAAGATGAGGGCGAGACTCAGTGAAGTGGCTTCTTCTACATGACAGAGAAAGAAAGAAAGAAAGAAAGAAAGAAAGAAAAGAAAAAGAAAAAGAAAAAGAAAAAGTAGGTGCACCACCGCCTTGTTAAAAAAAATCCATGTTTGGCTACAAGGACAAGTCTATACCTAATCCGAATAAGAAAGATATTATTAATAGAGAAGAAGAGAAGTGAATGGGCCCTTAATAAGATTCATTCTATCTATTGGGCCTATTGGCCCATATCGCAGCACTCGAATTCATCACAGAAAACACCCACTAACTCCAAAAGTTTCCAGAGGTTGAAGATGTGATCTGAGTGGAGTAGATAATGAAGATGAATGCTTCTTCTTCTGGTAACAATTTATCTGAGGAATGTATAGGAGGAGGACGTGCAAGATGTGAGGAATTAGCCAAATCGTCGTCGTTTTACCGCATTGTTTACACGGAGGTTAGTTTAATGATCTCTATCCATCTTTATTCTTTCTTCTTCTTCAACAATATTCAATTTTGGTTGATGGAACGAATCGGGTTTTTGTGTTAGATTGAGGAAATTGGATGGGAACCGCTAAGAAGATTAGGTGGAGATTTAACGTTTTTCAGCTTTCACATTCTGTAAGCTCCAGAACATTTCTTTTTTAGGGTTTTAATGGCTACTGTCTAGAATTGTTCAATCTTCGTGTGACTTGTTTAAGCTTTGTGTTCTGAGCATTATCATCTTGTATTGTTATGTAAGTACAGAGATAACAAGGGAAGGGCACACATTTTAGAAATCCAACTGGGTAGAGACTATCCTAAATCTCCACCTTCTGTTTCCGCGGTTCGTTTTGTGTGTTTTTTTCTTATGTTTTTTACACTCTCCCTAGTAGTTTACGGAATTGCTCGGTTAACTTTTGCTTGACGCCAGGATGTGCCTTATATGTTTACTTTAGAATGGTCAACAAGGTCAAGATTGAAGGATGTGATGCACCAATTCCAAAAGGTAGCTAGCTTTTTAAGACTTCGCTACATTTCTCTCTCTTTTTTTTTTAACCCATTTAACCGAGCAAAATGCATAAATCAGAATTTTCTGCTAACAGCATTTGGACAATCTTCAAGAATTTTGGTCTGTCTTGGATGATATTGACAAGTCTTTCTGTGTTGTTGATGCTAAGCAACCATCTCGTGCTTCTTCTGTCCGTCGGATTCATGCTGGTATTACACCTTCAACACTCTTTTTTTTTTTCTCTAATCACTTTTAGTTCTGTGTTATAACATTTCAAATTTTATCTATTTTTTACTTGGTTCATTCTTCTCAGGGAATGACTGCATCATCCTTGTTCATATCGACTTCAACGACCCTAAATCCCTACCAGAGTATGTTTCTAAACACACACTGACAGTAACCTACTTGTCGACATTTTCTAACAGTGAATTGCTTAGACAGGTGCCGGTTTATTGGCCCTTTGCCTCCAGCTATGCATATGAACAACTTACATAAGTTATGGAGAAGAAATAGCAAAAAATGGTAAACATCTTTTGTCTCTTCTCTCCCAGTTTAAAATCTCTTTCGAGTATTGGCTGAATTAGAAAAGTAAGCTTTATTGATTGTGTGAAAGCAGGAATCACGATTAATTGTAATCACACAGGTCAAAGGAAATATCATTTCGTGAGAACCTCGAATGTATTCTAGGTACTGAGCTTCCAAAGCCCCCAGGTCTCCGAGAGGAGGATGATCATCAGCCAATTGAATGTGGAATCTGCTATGCGCAGTTTCTACCCACAGGTGATTTGTCAAACCGAATAAATATTTGATTCTTCATAGTTCAGATTAAAAATTTGCTCTGATGGTTCACTAACTTCTCATTTACTTTAAACTAAGATGAGGAGCTCGGAGCTAGAAGTGGGACGCCAACAGACTACACATGCGAAAACATCAGTTGTAATAAGTCTTTCCATAGCCTTTGCCTCACAGACTGGTTAAGATCTATCACAACAACAAGACAGTAAGTAGAAACTCTAATCACTTTCTTTATCTCACATAGCAAAACACACACACAAGCCTTATACTCAAGCTCAAGTGTGATCTAATTTCTTGCAGGTCTTTTGATGTTCTGTTTGGGAACTGCCCTTACTGTTCAGACCCAGTCGCAGTCAAGATCAACAACAAATAGAGTAGAGAAACCATCAAAATTAGGCAGCTGATTCTGAATGTTCTAGTGAAACGTGACACAAAGAGGAAGAGTTAGTACAGTAGTGATGAGTAGTAGTAGTGGACTAGTGAGGACAAAACTCCCTTTTTTACTATTTTTCTTCTGTACGTTTAAGATAGAACTCAAGTAGCTTTCAAATAAGAAATGTGAATGTACCTTCTTTTTTCCTTCTGGCCACTCAATTCCAAAGGCTGTTCTATCAATCACCATCAATGTGGAGTTCCAAGCAATAACTCTTTTACTTAAAGTAATTTCGAAGAAAAAAGAGGACTTGAATGCTATTATTTGCCTTTTTCTCCACGGCTGCATCCTTATTCTCCAGCTGTACTAGTACTGTCGGTGGCTTAATCAATCTATGTTTAAGAACTAATATAATCTAAACAAATTAAATTACTCTATGTACTAAACCAATCAAACAAACCAAGATTAAGTGGTTCAGTCTTAGAGAAGTTTCATATAGAGATGAAAGTATGAAGGTGAATTTTTGATTACTTACTGGGTACATGTAGTAAAGAGATAAAGCTCACACCACTCTCGACAGTATGCTAGTAATGCTACTCTTTCCTTCACGGTTTATATAATTCTTTGCTTTTTTTTTCTTCTTATAAATAAGTAATGTCAGTCTTATACTACTAGCTATATAGAATTGTAAATCTTATCAATCATCTTAGAAATATCTCTGATTAGTGTGCATTCAACAAGAACTTTTGGAAGATGAAGGGCCAGAAAAATTTAGATATTACATCCAATCCCAATAAATTTAAGTTTGTTTTCTTGGCAACATATCTTAATGAGTTTTACATTATTTCAACAAGTTCTGAACTTGATAAGACATTTTCTTACTACTGTTAAATGCAAATCTGACGCCTTTGCTGGAAATGGGACCATATAGCCTAAACCAATAATATATCTGACTTCCTGCAACAAATCCTTGTAAAACACATCTATATAGCTTTTGAATTCTTTCATTATATAAAAAGTGTCAGCTTATTAAATATGTTTGTAATTTGTAACGCTAAAGAACAAACATTATGCAATACATTTATATTATCATTTTAACATTTTGTTCGCAAAAATCCATGTTTATTATAAATTTTCAACCACAAAATAACCATTATACATCTATACACATGGCGCACTAATTAAGTACGTCTGCACAATTGCATAAAAGGACAATACAATCCACATTTTTCCCACAGTTTTTATAGAAAAATTCTCGTACAAGACGAAACATGATCATTGTAAAGCGTACGTATGGTATTATTTTCAAGCACGACACTCGGGTGGTGGGACTGGAAACCTAGACCGGTCGGTACAATAATCATAAACCATATGGTTTACTCTAACCCATCGGTAACGGCGAGCTTCGACGGCGTTAAGCGACTGATAAGCATAACCTTCCCACCAATTGTGAGGGTTCGATGGACAAGAGGTTGGTCCAGGAACAGGACAACCTTCGATGTCAAAATCTTTGTAATAAGCGTAGAAGGGAGCTTTTTTCCAATCAATCTTCTCTAATCCACCACGTGTCGCCCAATCATCGGCTTCCCATAATGTTGAGTAAACTCCCATAGGTTGTGATGTTGGGTAAGCTATGTTCTTGGCTTCGTTGTTTTTGTATTCTCTTATTGGCACATCGTCTACGTAAAAACTGATTAACCAAAATACATAAACCGAACGTTAAATTAAGTTTTTCTCCAAAAAGTAAAATGGTAAAAAATTTGGAAACAGTAAATGTTGATTCTATTCGAAAGTTGTACGTATAAGAGAGAAACTTACACAATGTGTTTGTGTGACCATAAGATAGTGTAAGTGTGGAAATCCAAAGCCGGGTCGAACCAAAGATTAACTCTTTGTTCTCTATCTCCTTTACCATGAGCAAATATGTTTGTTTGCACTGAGTAAGGTTGACCACTTCGGTTTCCCAAGAACTCGAAATCTAGCTCATCTCTCACCGTGTTCGTATCGGAGTTCATCTATAGATATACATATGAATGAATAGTAACCGTTAATGTTTCAAGAAACAACCATTTGGTAGTGAATGTGTAAACTTTTTCAAAACTAGTGGAGTAAAATGATAGACTCACGTAGAAGGCGGTGACCGTACCGGCAGAGTCTCCGGGAATAAGTTTGATCTTCATGCTCACTCGTCCGAATAGATACTTTCTTTTGGAAGCAAATCCACATCCTTTAAAAGACAAATACGAACATTTGAGGGTATGTTATAACTTACAACATAAAGCCTACTGTTATGTGATATTTATGTGTGTGTACCTGTGCTCTGGTCAAGGACAAGCTGGATAGCTTTTCCACCGTCCATTTGGCGGATGTGAGATTCCGACCATGCGGCTTTGAAATCCTCGGCGAATGTCGTGGGCCGAGCAGAACTACGGATGAACATCACCGCAAAGAGAGTAAGAATGCAAAGAACATAAGTATCGAGAAAAGAAGGGAAATATATCTTAGCCATGGGACTTGTATTTAAAAACAATGTCTATATTTTTTTTACTTGTGAGTTTGTTTTTAAAGTGAGTAGAGAGTGATAAGTGTGCATGTATGTATTTATACACACAAATTCATTTTTGTTGCCAAACCTTATCATTGCCAACGGGCTTTGGGGTTTTAAGACGCTGACGTGGACGGTGTCATCTTAACACAAAGAGACATGGTTTAGCTTTTCCACACAGCTAACTGCAAGCCCTCTCTTGGCCTACTCATTTATAATCATCTAGTATTAACTTTAATTCTAAAATTGACCTAAAATTTGATGCCATTGAAAATGCAAGGATGAGAATGGTTATCGTCTTATATTCATATGGCAAACTAAAATAATTAATCAGCCTTAAATTGTGGTTCCTTTTGATAAACCTTATGAGGTTTCTACTCGTTTAACTATACTACAGCTACTATACTATACACCATTTGACACGCCTAATTTATAAGGGTATGAATCATCATTTGATCACCTTCTTTACAAATTAGCTAAAATATTGAATATAAAGCTTGCAATTACCAAACATTAGTTAAATGTTTCTCTTCTTTCTTTCTTTTTTACATATAAATATTTAATTAGAAGAAGAAAAAACAACACGGAGAAATGTTAAGGAAGAGAAGGTATATAAACGTGTGGTTTATAAACGTGAAGGGATGTAACGTCTCAATCGAAGGATGGTTGTGGTATACAACATAACCTATGGTTCTAATTATTTTGGCATAGAGAATTTATAAGTTGAGGTTTTGTATCCATTGGATGCTTCCCATGGGCCACCTACGACCTACTATAATACTTGTTTGTTTCTATCCAAATTTCAGAAAAGAAATAAGAATATAAAAATTTATTACATAATTCGGATCATTACATATTTTGAGTTTGTAGCAAAGGTCGACTCGAGCGTACGTGGATCCGGAAAATTTTAAAAAACTTTTGTGTACCAAATCACATGGGATAATTATGGTCTACTTCGACTTTACATCAAGGTAAGAACATTAATAGTACAGGTCCTTATAGACGTGATGCTTTAAACCTAAAAAAATTCAACAATACATTTGCTGTCCTCTTAATGTCAATTTTAATTTCATGTTTTGTTTTTCAATCATCATAAACTCAGTGACTCGCCGACATTGAAGAGGTGAAAACATTCATCATTTTGAGTGAAAGAAAAAAAACAGAAAATAGTAATTTTGAACGAAAATTACAGCAACGAGAGAAAAAAACAAACAAAAAACCTTGTGTATTACCTTAGTACGGGTAATAAGCTATTAAGGTTCAGAACACCTACAATTTAATCGTCCACAAAGGATCACAAACCAGAAAATAAGTTGTGTTCCTGCTCTGCTTTATTACAAAACCACACAAGAAACTATCACTTCGAATCTCTCTAGAAAACATTACAGATAACTTACCAACATA
The DNA here is from genome assembly GCF_000633955.1 of Camelina sativa. Lineage (NCBI taxonomy): Eukaryota > Viridiplantae > Streptophyta > Magnoliopsida > Brassicales > Brassicaceae > Camelina > Camelina sativa. The sequence goes on along the minus strand of NC_025695.1, from coordinate 48,698,073 downwards.
GCATAGTAAGAACTCAGGATCAGATCATCGTCCATACTCGCATCTCAGCATGGCTCATCCCCGGTTGCGCACAGACCGGCGTTTCCCCCCACGGTTTGAGTGGAAACTGTGGAATCAGTGTTGAGACCATTGAATGTTCTTGATATCGATACCTTCTTTAACCATTTCATAAAGCGGGCTCATTTCCCTCAACTTCACAACTTGTTTAACCGTAAGTTCGACAGCTTTATCGATCTCTTCCTTGGTGGTAAACCTACCAATCCCAAACCTAATCGAAGTGTGAGCCATGTCCTCATCCACACCCAGAGCTCTCAACACATACGAAGGCTCCAAACTCGCACTAGTACAAGCACTTCCACTAGACACTGCAACTTCCTTCAACCCCATCAACAGACTCTCTCCTTCAACGTAAGCAAAAGACAAATTCAGATTCCCTGAATATCGACTCTCCATTGAACCATTCACCACAACACCATCAAGCTTCTCTCTAATCCCATTGAGCAACCTCTCCTGCAACCCTTTAATCCACTTCTCATCATACTCCATCTCCTTCATGGCCAAATCACAAGCAGCTCCAAACCCAAGGATTTGCTGCGTAGCCGCAGTACCACTACGCAAACCCCTCTCCTGACCTCCACCATTCATCAGTGGCTCAAGCCTGATTCTCGGCCTCCTTCTCACAAACAAAGCACCAACACCTTTTGGTCCATAGATCTTGTGAGCACTCATTGACATCAATCCAATATTCCACTTCTTAACATCAACAGGTATCTTCCCAATAGCTTGAGCAGCATCAGTATGAAACGGAACATTGTGCTCTTTGCAAATTTGACCAATCTCCTCCATAGGCTGAACCACACCAATCTCATTGTTCACAGCCATAATAGAAACTAGCCCTGTGTCTGGCCTAATAGCTTCTCTCAACATCTCTAAATCGACTAATCCATCAGTTTTCACAGGTAAGTAAGTTACCTCAAAACCTTCTTGCTGCAAATGCCTACAAGAATCAAGGACACACTTGTGCTCAGTCTGAGTAGTTATAACGTGCTTCTTCGTGTCCTTGTAAAAGTGCATCACTCCTTTAACGGCGGTGTTGTTCGCCTCCGTTGCGCCGGACATGAAAATGATCTCCTTGGGTGAAGCTCCGATCAGTTTCGCGACCTGGATTCGTGCGACTTCGACGGCGTTCTCAGCTTCCCAACCGTAGAGATGCGTACGCGAGTGAGGATTCCCGTACTCATTGATACCAGAATCATTCATCGCATCGAACACCCTAGGATCAATCGGAGTCGTCGCTTGCATATCTAGATAAAGAGGCCTACCTGAAATTCGAACTCCTTTCATCATAATCGATTCATCCTCGTAATCGGTAGCAGCAGCTGCGGCGGCGGTCGATAGGTTGTGACGCCGGAAAACAACGCCGTGCGGTTTGGTTAGAGTTCGGCGGATTGTGGAAGAAATAACCTTAGACGCCATAGATTCTTAACCTCGGCTCGCGTTCTTACGATTTTTCTATGGTTGAGTGGATTGATTCTCTNTCTCCTGCAACCCTTTAATCCACTTCTCATCATACTCCATCTCCTTCATGGCCAAATCACAAGCAGCCNAAGAAGAAGAAGCGAAAGGTGAAGACGATAGCGTCACTGGCGGTTTCGTGACGGAGGAAACGTGGTCGTCTCTCAAACCCTAAACTGGAGACGGTGAAAGTAACAAAGTCTATGAGAAACAGGCCTGCTAATATATAATGGGCCTTTAGTTTGGCCCAATACTTTTTTCTTTTATCGACGAGGCTCTTTGTATATCAGCATCATTCACATAACACAAACACATTAATTGGAAGACAAAAAGAGCTAATGTCAAGAGAAAAAATAGAACCCCACTTATATAGTGTGTCACTACATCTTTTTCAGTCAAGACTTGAGCATCTAACCATTCCTGCACATTATCTCTGATTTTGATAACTGTTGCAGGAGCACTAAATCTTTTTCCTTCAATGCTACCAAGATTTCGGTTTTTCCATAGTTGCCACAGGATCCACGGATAAGCTTTCCTAATCTCCAGAGGCACTTTGATGTTCTTACTCACAAGCACCAAGTAATTCAGGTTCTGGAAAATAGATTGTGAGTCGAAACCATTTTCTGGGATAGGAAAATTGTAAAGGCGGCTTTGAAGTATCCTTGTAATATATAAAGCTCTCTGTCATTAAATTCTTTTGAGGCACGAAACATACAAATATTTCATTAGTTTTCTAAAAGCCCAAACGTAAGTAACATTAGACAAGCCTATTAATAAAAAGCCTATGACTAAAATTAGACAGTAAAAAACGACACCGTATCATCACTCGAGTGATTTCTTCTCTTTAAGCAACTCTACTACTTTCCTCATGGTCGGCCTGTTCATCGGAAACGACGATGTACAAAGCAATGCAACGTCGAGAACTTTCTCTATCTCTTCATATTCTCTCATCGAAAGTTTCATCTTTGGATCCACAAGCTTGCCAAGATTTCGATAATTTCTAGTTGGTGAATCTTGATTCATGGCTCCATCTTCCGGTGACGGAAAAGAACACAAAGCTGCTTCCATTGCAAACTTAACAATGTCCTTATTCTCACCAAAACACGAATCGTTCGGTCTTTTTCCTGTAATCAATTCGAGCAAAACCACCCCGAAGCTATAAACATCACTCTTTTCGTCCACTTTTGACGTATAACCATATTCTGTAAACAGAACAACAACACAAGTTTCAAATAATGTTACTAAAAAAAGTGCTTCAGAGTTTTGGGTACTTTGGTATATCTAATTCATGAATAGTAATAGAGTCTATAGATATAGAATTGTTACCAGGAGCAATGTAGCCGTAGGTTCCAGCAACACAAGACATGGTAGAAACATCGGAGACACCATCATTGTCTTTTCTCTTTAACGGTTTAGCTAAACCGAAATCAGCAACACGTGGCTTCATCTCATGGTCCAACAATATGTTATTGCTTTTAACGTCACGGTGAACAATCGGTGGAACAGAGTCATGATGTAGATAAGCAAGTCCTTGAGCAGCACCTACCGCTATCGAAAATCGTGTCGTCCAGTCGAGTGAAGAAACGGCACGATGTTCTTTCTCCGAATGCAATTCTTTCTCCGAATGCAAAACGTCACCCAAGCTTCCGTTTTCCATGAACTCGTACACCAAAAACCGAAACTCATCGCCGTTACAGCACATAAGAAGCTTCACGATGTTTCCGTGTCTGACCCGACCCAGTGTCTCTACTTCGGATCTGAATACGGATTCAGATTCCGGTTTCTGGCCCGGTCCTCCCCAGAGTTTCTTCACCGCGAGCGTTTGCCCTGTCTTGAGTTTCACTTTGTAAACCAAACCCGAACCGCCCGACCCGATTATGTTCTCTTCCGTTAATTGCGGGTATATGTCTTCCTCCGTGAACCCGACCCGCTGGAAAATGATTACCTTATTAATCGGTTTCGGTTTTCTCTTGAATAACGGTTTGGTTTTGATGAATAGCCAAACCAAAGCTCCGGTTAGTACAAGGATGCAGAGGATTGAGATCGCGAGGATGTACCGAGTTTCCGGTTTAGATCGGCAAGGTCGAATCGGATCTAAATTCGGGCCACATAGATTCGGGTTACCCAATAAACCGGATCGAAAAACGTCTTGCTGAAACCCAAAAGGGATCTTACCGTAGAGTTTGTTATCGGAGACGTTGAATTGATTAAGCTTCAGTTTCAACAGCTCCGACGGAATCTCACCGGTGAGTTGGTTATTAGAGAGATCCAGGTAATTCAAAACCGGTAAATCACCGAGTTCCGGTGGTATTCCGCCGCGTAAACGGTTGTTCGAGAGATTCAACTCGGTTAACTGGGTGCACGAACTCACCGAACTCGGAATCTCACCGTCGAGCATGTTCTCCTGCATCTCCAGTCTCTCTAGCTTCTTCAATTTGTTGATGCATTTCGGAAGAGATCCTGAGAAACGGTTGCGGCTAAGATCGACGACTCTGAGATCTCCGAGATCACAGATACTGGAAGGAATCGCACCGGAGAAATCGTTACCGGAGATCGCAAGCTGAGATAGATGACGAGCATTGGATATCGAAGGAGGAATCGAGCCTTGTAACCGATTGTTGTTGGCTAGCTCGAGACGAGTAAGAGGAAGCTCCCAAAACCTAACCGGAACTTCGCCGGAGAGTTTGTTATCCGCCATACGGATGTAATTAAGCGAACCACAACCGCCGTAAGATTCCGGAATTTCGCCGCTCAATTGATTGTTGAAAGTGATGATACTTTGAAGTTTTCTTTTGTGGCAGAGATACTGCGGCAATTCGCCGGAGAATCTGTTCGTGGAGACATCGAATTCAGATATACCAGAGAATTTTCCGAGATTCCTAGGTAACGTCCCCGTGAAGCTGTTGTTGAAGATCTTAAACTCGACGAGATTAGGATTCAGAGCCACGAGATCTGGCAATTCTCCGGTGAAGAAGTTATCGTTGAGATTGAACGAGATAAGTTGCAGAGCAGCGATTTTTTCCGACAATTCACCGGTGAGATTGTTCTGAGAGACATCCAAATTCCTCAATTCGGTTAAATTCTCGATACTCTCCGGTAATTTTCCAGATAATCGGTTATCAAATAGCTCAATTTGATAAACCGATTTGAGTCTACCGATACTCTCAGGTATTTCTCCGGTGAGAGCATTCATAGCTAAATCGAGATTCTCTAGCAACGCCAGGTTCATGATCGAACGAGGGATTTCTCCTACGAGGTTCGATTTAGTTAACAGTAGCTCACTCAGCTTCGTCAAGTTCCCGAAGATGGATGGGATCGGACTAGGCTCGAAACTGATGTAAGCGAGATCAAGACGAGTCAACCCAGTCAGATTAGCCAAAAACGCCGGAACGATTCCGCCGAGCGGGTTGCCGTTAAGGTTCAGAACTTGGAGAGAAGTTAATCTCCCGTAGCTCTGAGGAATCTCGCCGGTGAAGAGATTCGATTCCAATTCGAGAACGCGTAGATTACGAAACTCCGGCGAGAATTCAGGTAATTTACCGGAGAAGTTGTTAAGGTTGAGGATCAAAACCTGAACTTTAGAACAGAGCGAGAGAGGAGCTGAATCGATCGTGCCGTTGAGATTGTTTTGAGAAAGATTGATGTTGATGAGTGTACGTATACGACAGAACCCGTAAGGAAACCATCCGAAGATATTATAGCCGGAGAGATCGATGGCAGTGACGGTGCTACCGTTTCTGATGTTGTCGTCGCATGTGATTCCCGTCCAGTTACACGGATTACGGTTATCTCCGGTTATGATCCAATCTTGTAAATTTCCATCCGGGTCAAGAAGTCGGGTCTTTTTAACCCGGCTCAGAATCTCAGCATCTCCGTTGGAAGAAACTTGGAGGAAACAAGAAAGAATAAGAAGTAGAGAGAGGAACAAGGAGAGAGAAGTAGTAGTAGTAGTAGTAGTAGTGGTCATCATCGTGTTGGGAAGATGATGATGAAACACGATGAAGGTGAATAAGGAATGTTGTTTGTTCATAGGAATCGTGATTAAAGAAGAAGAAGAAGAAAAAAAAGGTAAGTGACGTTTAAAAGAGATGGTTATATAAAGATGAACGGATTTGCAGGTTTTTTCCAATGAGACTTTCGCTCGTTTTGGTTGCTTTTCTTGATTCACATGGGAAGTACCAAAGTAGGTTTAGTGTGAGTGACAGTTTTTTCTTGAAGTGTTTGTGGAGTCTTAAAAGATATAATTAGTTGAAAAGGAATCTAGAAAACTTTTGTTAGTGACTTGGTGTTCACTCTTTGAAAACCCCAACATTATCTACATTTTTTTTTTCTTCTAGTTGGATGGAATTGGATGAACCTAATAATTAATGTATGGTGTAAAATAGACTAGTTTTAGAAAGAACATCTCAGCATACGTCTAATACAAAAATGGTTATTACTTGCTTAATGGGAATTGAAAAGTTTTGTCATTGTTTTTAAGACATTTTTGGTTATTAGAAATATAAAACGGTCCGAGTGTGAAGAAAGTAAAATGCGAGCAAAGCGTGGGTTAAAATGTCCAAATCTCTTGAGGTTTACAATTACAGACAATCCATGAATTTTGAATGGGAAGCGAGTTTGAAACAAATACAATTAGTGAAATGCGGAGTAAAACCCGAAAACATGAATATGGAGTGGTAAGTTATAATAACAAGAAAACGTATTAGCGTAAACGTATTATATAACGTTTCATCCTTTTTCCCACTAATGATGTGTGCGTGTGTGAGCTTTCATAATCATAGTTGCATTCTACTAGATTATGTACATTTGTAGGCTTTCTATTGGTTGTTTAAGCTTAGAAATGCGTTTACATAACAAAATTATTATGTTTGACTTCAATGTCTTTTGATGTGTTTGATGAATCCAAGGTCAGAGTTTTTTTTATGTTTCACCCTTAATTTTTTATTTTGGAAAGCAATTTTTTTTATTTAAAAAAAGGTATATACTTTGAAAATGCGAATTTGTTTGTAAAAATATATGTGGGAACAAATGTAAAATATTACTAATTCTTTTCGAATTCGATCGATATGCTACAAGATTGTACAAAGTTACTAAATAAACAGGTTATAACTAGCATTTCAGTAAATAAATCATACCAAAAATAGGTTCTTCTACGACCAAAACATATTTATTATCAAGAAATTTTTTTTTATTAAGCCTGAAGTTATGTTGTTGATGGTTAATCGAACAACAGTTAGTCAGTAACAGTAGCTTTGACTAGGAAGGAGGATGGTAACTGGTAAAGTGTCTGTGTCTCTCAAGTGGATGCATTTACAAACAGAGAATGTTAGGTAATGCCGCCTTTTTCAGTCTTCAGTTAGGCGCAGTTAATGTCTAATCTTAAACTTTAGAAATAATTTAACAGTGCAATGAGACTTTTTTACCCTCTCGCAAATTTAGTTTTATGTTCAATGTTTTTTGTTCTTGTTTTAGCCATCTTCTAGAAGGCAATGACAAATTTGTCATAAAACGCTAACTTCGAAACACTATAACCACATTCACGTACGGCTCATCAGAATTTGAGGCTTCTCTACTTAATTAGCATAATAGCATTCAATTGTTTTGTTTTGCTTTGGAATATGCAATCGCCGGAAGACACTCTACGTCGCCGTGAAGACTCTTCTGTCTGAGTAAATTGTACTTTTAGTCAACATTTAGCTTTCCCAAAACATCTCCTAATTTTGCTTACTTCAAAAGAAATTCATTTTTTAGTCACTATTAGAGTAGTACATTATCCACGCTAAATTTTTTTATATATATAAACACTGGTACGTTCCTTAACAATAAAAGTAATTAACAAAGACTAAATACATTGAATTTATCGAAAAAAATGGATGAGAAAATATAATAATGTATGTTTGTGGTTTTTCAATTAAAAGCACATAACTTTAGAAGGTTGTTGAACAGCTCTTCTGTTTTTTTTTTTTTTTTTTTTTTTTTTTCTTTTT
>NC_025695.1:48667307-48690540 GCF_000633955.1 Camelina sativa | reverse complement strand
TTTTTTTTTTTTTTTTTTTTTTTTTCTCACTTTGTTTTTTATACACGACACCACTCTCACTCCACTTATGTGTAGTGTCTCGCTTCTTAAGCATGTTAAATCATTTTTATGTACATTGTACGAACCGAACGGAGTGGAACAGAACAGAACAAATCTTCAGTACTGCCTGACGACTACTTTAACTAACACTGCAACTCCCGCGGGACATTGAGGGTGTAATTATCTCGTCTCTAGATATTGGGCTTTAGTCTTCAAAAATAAAGCCCATTCTACTATTTTAGTATCCGAAAATAACATGTGGGTCGGGCTAAGGACCGTATATTCCTGGCCTAATTAATATGTATTTATTCAGATGGTGTGGTGTCACGATTTTTCCCCCAAAACGGATCATTTACTTACTCACATCCGCATATAAATAAGAACCTTCTCTCACGGACACATAATTTACGGTTGCAATCATATAAAACCAGATACTAGTGTTTTGGTGTGTGGGACGTTCTCGTGTTTCTGTGTGTCGTGTCTCGTGTGATCTCTCATTTTGAAAAGAGTATCAATTAAAGTACAAACAAACCACTAAAATTGCAGCAAAAGGAGAAAAATGCGAAGAAAGAAAAAAAGTAAAGAAAGGCAAAATCTCAATAATGAGTTCTCTCGTGATGCTTTTAAGTTTTAACAATCTATCGTGCGTTTTATAGAATGTTTACGAGACACGTGTGGGCAACTCACGTGTCAAAGTTGACTGGGTCTTCCTTATTTGGAGGATACTAGTAATTGGTGGGATTTGGATTCGAAATGAGAATGAAAAAAAACAAAGCTAAAGTTTTTGATTCGTAATTATAACTTTGCTTTAAAATTGTCTTAACTTGATCAATTTCAATTTATCGAATATGTGATCATTACTATATACTGCTAAGTGCTAACCTTGACAGAGAGTCTCAACGGATATGAGTTTAGTTTTGTTTAATTTTATTACTTTAGTATAGACAATTTTATACGAAAATGCAAGAATATAAACCAGTGGTAAAAATTTAGCTGTGTCATCTCATTTTATTACCAGCCGACATTGTTGTTAACAATGTTAAGGCGTGGTTTGCGATAACGCATGACTAAAATTTTCAACGTAACATTGATTTCAACCTGTATAATTTGTTTTTAAAAAGCTGATAGATATTGTTTGTGTTTATGCATGTGCATAACTTACAATAATGGCAGTAATAATTACATATTAGACAATATTCATTATTAGGAGTTAGATCATGCCTTGTATACAAAATAAAGGAAGATAGATTATTCAAAACTTATATTTTATGTTATCTCATGAATAGTGTGGCGAGTGAGCTTTACAGCTAATTTTAAATTAATTATTTTCGTAAGAGGTAGATATATACACTGTATATATGCGTGTAAATTCAAAAGGATCAGAAGAAGCATATGGAAACATTTGTCACGTTTGATTTTTCAAAACTGTCTGTATACAAACGAAAAGGGAGCATTAACCAATGTCTCTTCTGCTTTTTGTCATCTCAACGTCACCTCAATATAACACTTTATAAATTTAACCATATAATTAATATGTTATGATAGTTCTTCTCTGGTTACAAGAACATATATTACAATCATGAATTATATATCCTGCATTTTCTTTTGAAAAATAACAAAAAGTACTCCAATGAATCATAATTATATAAGTACACATTATTACTCGTGAAACTATGAAAGTTCAAAGTGAATCTTTTTATTTTCATATATGGATGACTGACTGGATGATGTATTACGAATCTCTACCTAACATCACGTTGCGATATGACATATAATAATTTTCACACACACATAACACATTACATAGAGAGATGTATTGACGCACACGTACTACGTACCATGAATCAACTTCATCTACTAACTATTTACGTCCTTTATTTTACTTAAGTTCAGTCACACATGTCAGGGAAAACAATCGGTTGACGTACGAAGTCATTGCATTTCAACTCCACTAATCATACATTGTAAGAAGTAAGAACACATAATTAATCCGATCTTTTATGGAATTTATTTTGGGCACATATTAACATAATTTATATACCACACAACTTATATAGGGATTCACTACATAATTCAAACGAAATGGGGAATATTTGGGCCAACACAACAACCACTAGTACATAAATCAGGTTAATAATAGGTAAGAGTATCTTACATAATTAATTAGGCACTTTCGTATATTATATAGGGACTAGGGAGTGATAGCAGGTAAGAGCCGATTAGATTGTTTTTTTTCTTGTGTAAGAATTTCGAAATTGTACAAGTGGCTGATACCAAATATATACATAACTCTATTAACGGCATATTTTTTCACATATCAAATCAACAAATAAATATCTAAATTATGTAATTGTAATTTACCTTTGGTGTAAGGATTCTCTTAGCAACTACGAGGGGATGGGACATAACTATGTCGGGGAAAACAATGAAACCAAGAAGATGACAAAAAGGACCCATTCAAAACCACAGTGCACTCCTTTCTTTCTTTCTCTTATACGTGTCTCTGTCACATCACAATCATATATTCCACGTGGCATTTTTACCTCTAAATCTAACCAATAAGAAATGTTTGAATTTGATTTTTATACTTATGTGCTACTATGTGGAAGGCCTATAGCGTAGACACAGAGTAAACTGAGTTAGAAAATTGGGGAGTCTAATTTTCAGTGCTTATGAGTTGTCACAGATGAAAATTCTTTGAGATAAGAAAGTTTGTAATTTTTTTTTCTTGTCCGGGAATTACGCATAATGTGAGAATATAAAGCTGATAAGAAAAGACATTGTTAACTATTTTTCCACCTTTTATTTTCACCTTTGTCATCCATCGAACATGAAGTATCCCATGGCCGTATAGTTGTTATGTGAATGATGAAATCGTGATCACACACACGCAATGGACGTGTGAATGTATCAAAGCATACAAAAAACTCTTTTTGTTCGTTTGTGAAATAATCAAATAAACGTTATATTTATTTTTTAATTATAAATTTGCAATAACCTCTTCAAATAGTTATTATATAAAAATTTTAAAAAACGCTCTTCAAATAGTTACCTGTTTGGAGTATAGTAAAAAAAAAGAATCATAAACATATAGCAATAGATCTTACTAAATGGATGACAGTGTTTGGATTTTATCTTTCAACGGAGGACTGTTGCATTATAGAAAATGCTTAATTTCGTGTAAACATTTATCATTGAGTTCCTTGAGAATCTCCTATCAAAGCCACAACTTGCCGATTACTTTATGCCATACAAAAATTGAACAAACATTACATAGCTTCAATTTTGTTTGTTTAGTCCAAAATTCCTTGTAAAAACCTAGACTTACTCTAAGATCTACAATCATCATTGTAAACTACGTACAACCAAATGAAACCATATAAATGTAAGTTGGGTGCGGCATATATTTATGAGCACGAGCTAGTTCATAAATGCTTAACGAAGACTAGAAATTGCTTCATGAGAAGGGAATAGAGTTAGACAGAGAGATCTCATTAAAACCATTAAAGGACTTACGACTTGGTATATAATTTTGCATGTGGGAGAAAATATTTGTGAGCGAGAGAGCTTTTTTACTTTCTTACCTTCTCTCATATTAACTCAAAACCAATCATTTATCTCCCCACCACATTTATACCTTTGATCTCTCTCTCTGACTTTTTTTTTACCCACATGCGTTGTTCTCTTTAATTATTCTTCCAAGTTAAAAAACTTTCACCTAAATTCAATCTTGTTGATGGAGATCAAAAGTTCAAATATGTATTTTCTTCTTGGGGTGTATTTAAAGCTATAAGGAGGATTAATCTGAATCAGTTTTTTTTTTAAACAATTCCAGTAACAGTAAAAAATCGTAGATTTTTACGACGGTTCTTAACAATGTCAAAATACCAAAAACCAATTAATATAAGAGGATGTTCATATCAGTGGCAAATACGTGACGCTACAGCTAAGACATGCACTGATGCAAGAGTCTTCACACTACACAATACATGTAACGTAAAATTAGTTTTCCTCAAAACCCCAACTGTACATATTTCATTCATACAAATTACAAACTAAAATAGAGCTGAATTTGATAATTAAAAAACAAAAAAGAAAAGAAGAAGATAAAAAGTAAAGCCGAGGAAAATTTAAACACACTTAAGAAAAGAGTTAAACCAATAAATACTAAACCGAACCAAATCACAAAACCAGTCTAAAAAGTAGATTAACAAACCAAATCTCTCATCGCTAAAACCATTGAAAGGACGAATTTACCCCTATACCCCTAAATTTACCTCCGGGAATCGTAAAACTTTCAGAGATTAAGTAGATCCGGTGGACCTCCTCCTTGACCACCGGCTTTAGGCGAAAGCTCATTCTCCGGCGTTGATTCCGTCGTCGGCTGATCCTTAGACGGTGGCAACTTGGGGATTTCGGTGAGAATCTGAACAACTTCTCTCATCGTCGGCCTCTCAACAGCTTGTTCTTCAACACAGAGCATCGCGACGTAGAAGACGTGTGTAACTTCATGAATCGGAATCGAAGAAAGCCTCGGATCGAGCACTTTCAGAACCGACTCTTTGTTCGAATCAGTCATCTTACGAACCCATTGCACGATATCGACACCGTCTCCGAATTCTCCGACGGGCTTTCTTCCGGTGACGAGTTCTAAAAGAACCACTCCGAAACTATACACATCGCTCTTCTCATCCACCTTCAACGTATACGCATACTCTATACAAACAACAAAACAGAGCAAAAGATCCTCAAGTCAGAACCTTTAAATAGAACAGAGCAAAAGAGATTAATGTAAAGTTTGAATCTTTTTTTTTTTGTGTGAAACAGAGCAAAAGAGATTGTAAAGTTTGAATCTTTTTGTTAGTACCTGGAGCTATGTAGCCGTATGATCCAGCGATTGCAGACATACATTCAGAAGTACCAGAATCTTGAAGGAACTTAGCGAGACCAAAGTCAGCAACATGGGCTTCAAAGTTTGAATCAAGGAGGATGTTGTTTGATTTGACGTCTCTGTGAACAATCAATGGTGAACAATCGTGATGAAGATAACAGAGTCCTTTAGCAGCTTCAAGAGCAATCTTGTAACGTGTGTCCCAATGCAAGTGTCCTCCTTTCTTACCGTGAAGCACCTCACCGAGACTACCATTAGGCATGTACTCATAGACAAGTAGATTCGTCTCGTGGTTAGAGCAAAAACCAAGAAGCCTCACGATGTGTCTGTGCCTTATCCTTCCTAAGGTTTGAATCTCTGCGTTGAATCCGTGGTCATGGGAAGATCCACGGGACATTACAGCGAGTCTTTTGACCGCAACTAGATCACCATTAGGCATTACACCTTTGTAGACAATACCAGCTCCTCCTTTGCCTATAATGTTGTCTTCTTTGAGAGAATCCAATACATCATCACATGTGAAGTCTAGTCTCTGGAAAGCTGTTAGTCTCCAAGCCCGTGACTCGCTAGCCTTTTTCAATGATCTAGCTTTGATTATAGCTGCAACCGCGAAAGCAATCGAACATACGAGTAGTCCAAGGACGAGCAATAGCTTCATAGAAGCTGATAGAGGTCCTTTGCTATGACTCTGGTGACCTCCTTTAGCAACACCATCTTTACAAGGACCAAGATAAGGACCACAGAGATCAGGATTACCCAAGAACGATGTGTAGTTGAAGTAACTGAACTGTCCGGTTCCCGGAACTAAACCGGAGAGATTGTTATAAGAGAAGTCAAGTGATGTTAAGCTCTGCATTGACGAGATCGAACCAGGGATTGATCCAAGCAGATGGTTTCTCGACAGATTCAAGTAATTCAAAATCCTCATACCAGTGATCTCGTTTGGTATTTCACCAGAGAGCTCGTTTCGGCTCAGATCGACAAAAGTTAAGAGCTTGCAACGGCTGATCTCCGGAGCGATTCTACCGGAGAACAAGTTGTGGCTGAAATCAATCTTGGAGAGCTGCTGGAGCTTCCCAACCTCTGAAGGAATCTGACCTTCGAACTTGTTACCGTCAAGGAGAAGCTTCTGAACGCCGGTGAAGTTTCCGATCGCCGGAGGTAATGGACCTGAAAGCTGGTTGTTTGATAAGCTGATCTGGCCAAGATTGACGGAGACACCTCCAGCCACCGGTAACTCTCCGGAGAGATAGTTATCTTGGAGCTCCACTTGAGTTAATTTGGGTAATCCGAATAGTCCTTTAGGGATTGACGCGTTTAAGAAATTCTGACCCATTCGGATCCGGGTCAAAGACTCACACTTACCAAGAGAGTCAGGGATTGAACCAAAGAGGAAGTTTCCGAGAGTGATTAAAGTCTCCAACTTGTTACCGGAGCACATGTTCGGCGGTAAAGTTCCGGTGAGTTTATTTGAAGAGAGATCAACGAGATTGAGTTTACCGTTTTCCCCAAGTTTCTGCGGTATGCTTCCGGTGAAATTGTTCTCCCAAAGCTGCAACACTTCAAGCTCCGGCAAGTCTCCGATGAACTCCGGTATCTCGCCGTGAAGCTTGTTTCTGAAGAGATTCAAAAGCGTGAGGTTCTTAAGCTCCGCGAAACTCGCGGGAATCTCTCCGGTGAACATGTTGTTAGACAAATCCATCGATTTGAGACTCGAGAGCGTTCCTAGCTCCCAAGTTAACGGACCGGAGAACACATTCACTTGCAAGAAAAGCGTGTCGAGCTTCTGAAGCTTCCCGATCTCCGGTGGAATCTCTCCGGTTAATCCGCAGTTAGCACCGTCGAGTCGTACTAGCTCCGATAAGTTTCCGATCTCTGGAGGTAAACCATCTTCAAAAGCGTTGTAGTAGCCGATGTAAAGCTCCCGGAGAGTCGTTAAGTTTCCGATCTCTGGAGGGATTTTACCGACGAGCTCGTTTCCGGAAACTGCTAGATACTCAATAACCGGCCAGCTTCCGTACGAAGGCGGGATCTTTCCGGCGAAGTAGTTCCCGCCGAGGTGAAGATGACGGAGCTGAGTTAGGTTGGTGACGGAAAGAGGTAAATCTCCGGTCAAGTTGTTGTTGTAGACATCGAGAACTCTGAGATTCACTAATCCAGAAGAAAGCTCATCGGGAAACGAACCGTTGAAGACATTGTTGGAGAGATTCAAGTGACGAAGACCGGAGAGAATCGAGATCTCAGGCGGAATCGGACCGGAGATCTGATTCTCAGCGAGTGAGAGGTTCTGAAGAAGACGTAGATGGGAGACGTCAGGGGAGAGAGTACCTGAGAGGTTGAGACCAGAGAGATCAAGAGAGGTCACGTGACGGCGAGAGACGTCGCACGTGACACCAACCCATGTACAGAAGCTAGTGGAGACTTTCCAGGAGGAGAGAGGGGAGTTTTGGTCATCGCTTCCGGCGCCGGTGAGAGATGATTTGAGTGAGAGAAGGGCACGGAACTCGGAGATTGGTCGGCTTGTGGTGAAGGTATGAGAAATGTGGAGAAGAAAGAGAAGTAGAAGAAAAAGTTTCATGTTTTTTTTTAGCGCTCTCTCTCTCTCAGTCTCTCTCTTGTGTGTGAGAGATTAGGGTTGTGAGATTGGTGTGAGGAGGGAGTGTGAATGAAGATGGTAAGTGAAGAAGACGAAGTTGAGGAAGAAGGTGTGAATTTGTTTTATATTCGTTTTATTTTGCTTTATTTTTTGGAATTGAAGATATTTGCCACGTCAGATTTTGATTTTAAAACTAAAAAGTAATTGGAGGTAGATAAGTAAAAACAAATTACTAGTTCTGATTAGATAAAAAAGTGAAAGTGATAGACTGCCAAAAAAAAAAAACCTATACATTTTAATTCAATAGTGAAATATTCACAAATATTGATATACGTTTCTGAAATTGGAGTTTTAATTTAATACAAACGGAGTAAAACAAACTATATACATTTTTACAAATAATTCAGATTCCAAAACCATTATGCTTTGACGAAATGAATATTGTGCTATGATTATTTATTCATAAGGTTCGTACGATGGAGAATATACTATTATTAGCGAAGGTTCATTTATTTTGTTTTGGAGCCATGTTGTTCTTGAAACATTTGAAATGTGGTGGTGATATATATTTTCAAGTGTTGACAAAATCCCCTATAATACGACTACGTATTTTTCTACCTTTTTTTGTTTCTTTCTTTTATCTAATAATCAATTGTTGTTTACTTGTTTTCTCCATTAAACTTGAACATGTTTAACTGTAATTGGATGTAGAAAGAATAACTAAAACCACTCAGAAATACCAAAAAAAAAAAAAAAGGGACAGGTGATATATATTCTTAAAACTATGGTTTTTTGGGAAAACGACAAAAGCTAAAAAAAGATCGTTATTGGTAATCTAATCCCATACGTAAATAAGTTAATGATGCTTTAAAGCGAAAGAAAACCCAATAATGAAATTTAGATGAACGGTCAAGATGCAATCATCTCCAAAGGGAAGGGGGGCATCCAATGGATTAGTCAAAAAGTTTACCACCGAGGGACCCGCTGTCTAAAACAGAGGTTTATACTTATTGGGCCGTAAATTTTTGGCCCATGTGTCCGAATATACAATAGTGAATTAATTATTATGTTTTGTTTTGTACTTGTTGTGCCTTTTTTTGCGTTAACAATGGGTCGTATTTATTTGATTTTGGTCGTATAAAAAAATGTGAAGTACATTTCAGTAAATAGTGTTTTTTTTTGTTGTTGTTGTAGTAGGAGCCTATAAATATATATCTACACCAATTCATACCATATACTCTCTCTGTCTAGTAAAGATTGATGTTTTGAAATATTTTTTTGTCCCACAAAAATTGATGTTTTGTAAACTTCAAGAAGTAATCATTGAAAATATTTAAAATTTTGAATTATTATTGATTTAAAATTAAATAATATCTCTTTAGTCAAAGGAAAAAATATATTTAAACTCAGTAATCATTATTTTCTTAAAATATGTAAAAAAATTCAAACATCAATCTTCATCAGGAGAAAGAGGGAGTAATAAAATTCTTTCTCAAACGATATGTATAGAAAAACGAGCAAAAGATAAAAATTTAGAAAAGCTATGTGAAAGTGTAAAAAGACTCTGATGAAAGAAAAGAAAAATAAAAGTTGTAAAAAAGAAAAATAAAAGAGCTTGAAAATGATTGATAACTATTAAAAAGTAATAATTCTGCTGGTGGTATGAAAAATTAACAGAAAGGTATTGGTCAATTATTTGTTTGACTGAATACATTCTTGACCATGGAACATCTACGTAATTACTTCTGTGCCATTGGGGGGAACATGAATAACCCAGGCCAAACAGCTCGTTGGACTTGAATGGACTGCTCGTTCCACTGCAGTTGAAATGACCAAACCACCCCAAACCACAAATTGTTATTGTCGGTTTTGGTATAACTATTGGAAACGACTAGAACACCCTCTGATTTGTTGTCATTAACTATTTATGAAGAGAAGGAAACTAGGGGCGTGATCGTAATTGTAAAGTGTGAAGGGTGGAAGTAGCTACTTCCACAGCTAACGAGGTTTCTTTGCCAGTTGCTACAGTTCACTGTCACTGACCTTTCTATAATCATTCTGCATTCTCGTTTCCACAGTGTAATAATATTTAAATGCTAGTCTCAAATTTATATGCAAATCTTTTTCTGGCTTTGGTGTAGGGAGAGTAATTAACTTATATTGTTTGAAAAATCACACCATAAATGTCAACAGATTTCTTAAGTAAACCTAAAACCATCTTCGAAACATTATTGAGCCAGATTCATACTATTATTTAGATTCTCATTTCGTAAGCACGTGTGAAGGGAGCTTTATGTAAGAAACTTTATGAAAGTTGTGGGAAGTAGGTGCTTAATGAGATTCGTTTATTGATTTATACACTCTCTTTTTTTCCTACCCTCTTCCCTATTTCCAACCTCTTTTAGAAATTTAAAATTTCTTGAAAATTGAAGTTGTAAGAGTTATATACTGTATACAATAGAAGAATAGATTGGGATGAAGCATAATGAGATAACATTGGTTTAAGTGTTTATTATAGAGAAGAATCCAAAGCCAAAACCAAAGCTATTTTAACCATGGATGGAATCATGTTGTATCCATTACCACACTTTTTTTTTGTATATTCTTTACCGCATCGTCTCGTGTTGTGTTCCTTTTTGTCTCCTTAAATACACATCTTTATAAGGATTCTTGTTTGTACCGAGGATTGCACAATTTAAACAAATAAAGATTCTGTGGAAATTAACGGGGGAAAACGTGAGATCGTCACTTAAAACAAATCGGGATCGAGCTCGTTAGTTCACAAGCGAACTAGCAAGCTAAAAGTGACGAACTGAAAATAGGAATGAATTATACGAAAGACAATAACAGTTTCCGATGCAAAGTATTGCTCTTTAGGTATTGTCCGCCGGTCTGGATCTTGATCCCAATAAATGCTTTCTCCCTTTATAGGAGACTGTTGACCTAGAGTTCCCTAGGGTTTCCGATGCGAATTGTCGAGATTGCCCTCTGCGGAAAGTGAATGACTTTCTCACAATCTTGTTGGGCTGAAATTAGAATTAACTTGTTTTATTGGGCCGAGTGGCATATTGAGCACAACCCATATAATAAGTGTTTATTATAGAGAAGAATCCAAAGCCAAAACCAAAACTATTTTAACCATGGATGGAATCACGTTGTATCCATTACCACACTTTTTTTTTGTATATTCTTTACCGCATCGTCTCGTGTTGTGTTCCTTTTTGTCTCCTTAAATACACATCTCTATAAGGATTCTTATTACCAACACAAATCTTGATTCAAATCTTTTCTCACCAAAAAGATAACTATGATTAGTAGTAATACGTATATGAATGGAATGATTATACCATATTCATAGTTTTTCTAAAGCTAACAATACCATGTGAAATCTTTTTTCTTTTTCAGTCGTTGGAACCGAGATCAAACGGAAGAATAAAACAACCATAGTTGATTTTAGTACAATAAGGAATTTGAAAGTTTATTATATTAGGAAAAACTGAAGCATAAAGTTAAGGTTTAGGCAGTGATATGTTTTGCTTCTTTTTGAAATCGTGTAATAATAGAGAGAACATGGTGTGAAAGTGACGCATGATGAAGCAAAATAAACCAAGACAAAGGTCTCAACACAAAGTCATCTTTTTTTTTCTTTTGGTTTGATATTGATATTAGAAAAAAGAATGGTTTTATTTTTTTCTCTCTTCAGTTTCTATTTCTAGTGGTCCATTTGAAAGGTTGAAATACGATCCAATAAAAGTGAAAATGGGACCATAAACTTGTCATCTTCACATCATCCACTCTGTTTCTGAGTCCGACCATCACGGACATAAAACATGGTCCAACTAATTTGATACAGTCCCCATAACTTATCTCTACGAGCTGTTCAGTTCGTATGATCACTTTTTTAAAACACTCCATTACTTGAATAAACTGTATTATTTGTACTGGGAAAGAAGAGAGGAAACAATCATGTTCTGAACATTTACTGTATTACCTCTCGCAAATCAATTTCCTTTTGCAGGATTTACTTTGAGTGGCGTGAGACTGACTTTTCTGTTGTCTGAAATGCCAGGCTCGTGACAGTTTCAGTGTGAATGATTATAAAGATTCAATGAATACAAGGAAACCAATAACACAATATCTAACAATCTAAAGCTCGAGCCTTTAAGATTCATTCACCAGCTTATGGTCAAGTGTTGATGCTTATTGCGCCAAGCCCGTGGATTTGTGGCCCGGTTGACAGCTCTATCTAAAAACATAGTCCAATTAATTTGATACACAGTCCCCAAGAACTTATCTGATCTCTACGAGCTACTCAATCAGTATACTATACACAATTAATAAATACTTGAAAAATGTATATTTGCATTGGTAAAAAAACAGAGAACAGAGAGAAAACATGTTCTGAACATATTCTGTAGTTACTCTCGCAAGTCATTCTCCATTTGCAGGATTTTAAACCTAATGGTGTCAGATCGAGTTTATGTCTCTTTTACAATTGTATCGCACTTTCTAGTTTCTACATCACTAGACAACTGATGAAAACTAGCATCAATCAAAGTAGAACTACATTAGCAAGAACATGATGATACTGCATTGGATCACTGGTGAATGTGTACCTCTCTCGACAGGATGGGTTCTAAAAGATTTTGTTGTTCTTCTTCATTCTTTCTTCTGTGTCCAAATCCTTATTGATTGGTCGAGTGAGCCTGATGCAATCATGTTCTCGGTTGGGTGGGATGTCACGGTCGTAACGGTTTCGGTGTGACCTTCTAGTTTCTGAAGCATTTCCTTGGAATTCATCTCCCACATGTAAACACAATTGTCCTCAGATCCGCTAATGATCCGCTTCCCGTTTGTGACAGAGAATGCAGAAGAAATGCAGTACTGAGAGTTTGAGTGTCCGGTGTATGTCTTGATGAACTTAGATGTTGAAATGTTCCACAACCTCTGTACATTCAAAATACCGCAGAGAGAGTGAGAGAGATTGATTGAGAGGAAACCAAAGAAGGCAAAAACACAATTTCTAACAATCTGAGCTTCAAATCCATGTCTTATAACCTCTCTAAGTTAAAACTAATCTCTAACACAACACTATCGACCCAAATGAACCTAGAGAGACCACTGATGGTTCTATTATTCATAAACAAGTCTTCATTTACTCAATCTACTACTATAACACAAAGCCTTCCTAATATCGTTTTGATTCGATTCTCCTACATATGAATTCGACAACAAGCAACCTCGAATTGAAATTAACTAAACATTGTAAAGGTCAAGTCTTTGAGACTCACTCACCAGCTTATTGTCGAGAGTACCAATGAGGATGAATTTGCCATTGGGAGAGAACTTAACAAAGGAAACAGGAGGATTCTCATCGTCAATCAAGGTCTTCACACAATGCCCAGTCCCAGAATCCCAAACCCGACACAACCCATCGTAGCTACTGGACACAATGAGAGACCCATCACGATTGTAATCAACACAAGTCACCGGATCAGAATGCGCAGGAAGAGTTTTCAAGCATTTGCCAGATTTAACATCCCAGATCCGAACAGTCTCATCATAAGAACCAGAGACGATCATGTTGGATTGAGGATTGAACTTAACACAGAAGACGTAGTTAGAGTGTCCCCTAAGCGTTTTGATGAGAGAACCAGTTTCAACGTCCCATAGCTTAAGGGTTTTGTCATCTGAACCTGAGACGATGAACCTCGCGTCGGAAGAGAAGGCTATGTCCGATACGCCGTTGTCGTGGCCGGAAAACTCGCGAACGGGACTGTAGATGGAATCCGATTGAGCAGTGTCGATTGCGTAAGTGCGGATTGTCTTATCGGCGGATGCGGAGGCTAAGAGGCGACCGTCGGAGGAGAATTTCACGGAGGAGACGGCTCGATCGTGGCAATTTAGGGTTTGGGAGTGAATGTAAGGTGTAAAGCATCCTCCTTTAACTTCCTCCGCCATGAGTATCACAAAAAGGATTGATCTTTTTTGCTCTGACAAAATCAAAATCTTAAGAAGGGGTTCTGGTATAGTACCCACACACTACAAAATTGTGGGGTGAGTTTCGAGAGTAACAACAATTATTGGGGTATTTTCGAAAGAGTTCTTTTAGAAAGTGTGGGCTTAATTCGCAAAATAAAAGTAAATACAGGGGGGTAACTCCCGAGTTTCCATACTATAATTTATGTTTGATATCTCTATTTGTCCTTTTAGAAGTTATAGGGCGAAATTTGAAACAAACGATAATATTTGGGTTGAATGTTGAAACGTTTGAGAATACTGGGGTATTTCGAGTTTCCATATATTTGTGATTATTATTTTTATTAATTTATTTCCGGCTGTTTTCTATTTTGTCGTTCCCGGCAAATTTGGCTGAAGTCACTAAATTTAGCCGGCGACGAATTCGAACTTTTACCAAATGATGCAAGCAGCGGCGGCGGTGAATCTTTCGGTGATATGGAATCTGTCGCTGCGTGGTTCATCCTCCAAAGTCCATATACTGAGCCCCAAGTATCAAAAGTCTCACGCTCTTCATTGTCTGAGGTTGATTTCTCTTACTGATCTTACTTGACACGGATTCTTCAAGTTAATAGTATCATAGCTTATTGTTTGGTGAATTTACAATTGATTTTACAAATGTGGATTATAATTTCATGAAATCGTTGCTTATCTAAAGTGAACTTTTGGGTTGTGTTAAAAAATGGATTTTTTTTTTTTTTTTCTTCCTTTCTCTTCGACTGAACTAGATTTTGTTCATTCCAGATCAGAAGGGCACGAAGAGTTGGAGAATTCTCAGGTACTTTTATTTGGTTTGAAGTATGTGAATCTCCTATGATTTGCTTAATGTGATTGGTAACTTTACAGGAAAATATTGGACTACCTTATGTTGCAAAACAAAAAGATATATGGAACCTCTTTAGAGAAGCTCAACAAAGTAAACAAATTTTGGATGCCATTAGTTTCGGTTTTCATGTTCTGAAAGGTTAATAACTTACTGGTTGTATTGTATTGTTTTTGTTATGTGTTTAGATATCTTGCTCTTAAACAAGCAACGCGTAGCTGCAGTTGAGGAGCTGAAGAATCTGAAGAAGGAGAAAGATGAATTATTAGAAAGGATAAACCAGTTGGAGGAAGAAAGTCAGATTGTAATCAAGAAAGGTTCTGTTTTTTCTGCAAGTCATGCTTTGATTTGATGATTCATAGATATGTTTCTGAAGTTGTATTTTTCCATATATAAGTAGATAAGTCGTCTCTATTCTGGGAGCTGCTTCTCCGTATTGATGCTATGGTGATCAATGGATTAGTGAACATTGAAGAGGCTTCATCCATGAGAAAATTGGTTAAGGAGCATGAAGTGAACATCTCCGAGTTTCCCTTTGATGTCCTGCAACAAGGAGATGCCGAAGTTCTAGCAGAACTCAGACGGTTCCCACATAAAGTCCAAAGGTAAAAATTTGAGTGTGCTTTATTTTCAAACTCTAAGTTGGATTTTTGATTTATGTTTTGACTTCTATGTGTCATTTGATTCCAGGAATGGTTTCCACGTGATTCATATTTGCACCGAAATGGCTCCTTTAGTTTCTGCTGGACCTTTGGCCTCATATATTACAGGACTGTCTTGTGCACTCCAAGGAAAGGGCTACTTGGTTGAAGTTATATTGCCAAAGTATGAGTCAAATTCTTTGGACAAATATATACTTTCACCAACTTTAATGTGTGAAGCAGAATCCTATTAATGAATACTGTATTCATTAATAGATATTCTACACTTGATTTGGACGAAATTGAAGGGCTCCGGGAAATCGAAGCTGATGCATATTCTTATTTTAATGGCCAACTGCATGCTAACCGAATATGGAATGGGTAAGTGAGTCGGTGGAAGTTACTCTTCTTATAATGCTAACCTTTTTCAGTGTTGGTAAGAGAAGAATCAGCAAAATATTGTCAAGCATTCCATTTTCTTCCTCAATATACGGTAAGCAGAACCTTGTTTATGCAGAGTTGTCTGTGGGATAGGAGTGACGCTTATTCAACCAGTGTATTACTCGTCAATGTTTAGTCGTGATAAAGTATATGGCTATACAGATGATTTTGATAGGTCAGTACTTCAATTTGATATAATTGAGCTTGAATCTCCATTTGTTCTTAGAAGGGTTTGGTTTATATGTGAGGTTGTTTTAATCGGTTAAAAAAGTCAGGTTTTCCTACTTCTCTCGAGCTTCATTGGATTACATTGCAAAATCTGGAAAGCAGCCTGATGTGTTACACATTCACAACTGGCAAACTGCAATAGTTGGACCGCTATTTTGGGATGTTTTTGTTAATCAGGTAAAGAACGCTTCAAACTTCAGCATTCGGTTAATGACCATCATGCCGTAGTTATCTTATAGACAACTCTCTGCAAACTTTGTAGGGACTTGAAGGTACTAGAATACTCTTGACATGCCAAGACTTTGACAAGGCAAGCCACTCTGCTTTTTTCCCTTAATTCTTACTCATTCTACATTGGCAAAATTGATTAAGAACTGGCTGTGCTTTTTAGGGTCTTGTGCCTCCTGAAAAATTGGAGCTATGTGGGCTAGATCCAGCTGAGCTACGCCGTCTTGATCGCTTACAAGATAACAAAAATCCACATTTTGTTAATATTTTGAAGGTAAGTGGAAGGTAAATACAAAAAAGAATAGTATATCCAAGTTTCATTATTTTTCTCACAGTTCTTTACTATGCCCCTTACTAAAACCAGGGTGGTGTAGTCTACTCCAACAAAGTTGTAATAATGTCATCATCACATAGCTCAATCCCTGGTCTCGAACCAACATTAGCTATTCACAAGTAAGGGATCTCAATACATCGATCACGGTGTATCGTGTATGTATAATAACTGCATTTCTCTTCTCCTCTTAAAAATATAGGGACAAGTTGTTGTTTGCTCCCTTTGAACTGGAAAACCCAATGGAGAAAGACTTGTGCTGTGACCTTCACGTCTCTGCATATACTTCCATTAAGAACCTCTGAAACTACAAACAAGTAGTAAACAAGAAGGTGGTGAACATATTATTATTGATACGATTGTGTCCATGTCATATAAAGAGGCCAAAGTAAGGAATTTTTTTTTTTTTTAAACTACTATGGTTGTGTCCGTGTGTTTAGTCAAATTGGTTGTATGTTTGATTTCTTGTTTCCAACTAACATTTGGACTCCTAATAAGTGTATTAAAAATAGCTTTTATTTATTTTAAGATAATTAAAAAAAATATATAAAGGAGAGATTACACCTTTTTTTGTTTTTTTTTGGGTCAAAAGGAAAATTACAACCTTTTTTCAATAATTCTGTTGATTAAAAGAAGGAAATTTAGAAACCGTAAGTAGAAGATATTGTTTTGATTTTTATTTGTAAAGTGATAAAATAGAATAAAATTTGGATAAATTAGAGTTTTTAAAAAAAATCACAGTTTGTTGCATAAGTAAAAAAAAAAAAAGAATATACCCAAATCAATATAGGAATCGGATTCATAACAGAGATAGGAAGAGAACTCTCTCTCTCTCTCTCTCTCTCTCTCTCTCTCTCTGTATCAAAAATCAAAATTTGTTCCTTTAGTAAAGAAAGAAAGACAGAGTGTGTGAAATTGAATCTGACAGCGATAGAGAGAGAGAGAGATAATGACGAAAGTTGGCCTGAGAGATTCTCCGGCTAACGAAGAAGTTTCGACGAAGACGACGACGACACCACCGCCGCCGACTAAAAAACGGTTTTTGACTCCGGGAAGGTAAAAAAAAAAAGATGAGCAATTTTTTGTTTATTTCTTTTGGTGGGTTTTTGAAGTTGATTACGATGATGATGACGAATTATGAATTTTATGATCTCTCTCTGTCTCTCTCTGGTTTTGTGATTTAAGCATGATTGTGTGTGAAGGCAAAATCTAGTGGATTGGGGTGAGTTTAGATTTCCAAAAAGTAAGGCAAGAGTTTCGTGATATGATAAAACTTTTTTAAGGTTGTGTCATGTTTTTTTGGGAAGTAAGCTCTCAAACAAAGATTGAATTTTTGACCTAAGCACTTTGTGGGGTTTTGATTTTAGTTTTTTTGTTTGTTTGTTTACTATTTGATTCTGTAACTCTTCACGGTTTTTTTTATTTCTTTGTTCTAGATTCGTTACAATCTTATGTCTCATTAACTTGATCAATTACGTGGATCGAGGAGTGATCGCTAGTAATGGTGTTAACGGAAGCGCAAAAACATGCGATGCTAAAGGGGTTTGCTCTGCCGGAACTGGAATCCAGTTAGTTTTTTTTATTTTATTTTAATCTTTCTATCTGTTTCTGATTTTGATTTGATTGTGTTTTTTTGGGAATGACTTATATAACTTTTTCTTTTTGTGTTGTTGATACAGGGGAGAGTTTAGCTTAACCAACTTTGAAGATGGTCTTTTGTCATCTGCGTTTATGGTTGGACTTCTTGTTGCTTCTCCAATATTCGCTGGATTGTCCAAAAGGTTGAATTTTTATAAACATAAAGAGTCATTGTTTTTAGGTGTATGTGTATATTATTACCTTAAGAGTCATTGTTTTGATTATTACTGTCACTTTTTATGATTTGCTTGCAGAGTCAATCCTTTTAAACTGATCGGTGTTGGATTAACTGTTTGGACTATTGCTGCTCTTGGTTGCGGGTTTTCCTACAACTTCTGGATGATTGCTGTTTTTCGAATGTGAGTTTTTATTTCTTAGCATTACCCGCCTTCTCATTCCGGTTACTGTACATTATTAAGTTATTAACTAACAGTCTTTTTTTTTTCTTAACTTTCCTATAGGTTTGTTGGGGTTGGTGAGGCTTCTTTTATTAGTCTTGCAGCACCGTATATCGATGATAGTGCACCTGTTGAAAGGGTTAGTTTTCAATCCATCTGCTGGAACTGTTACTGTTTTTTTTGCTAGTTGTTTACTCACTTAACTTTAATGGATTTTTTTTTGTCTTTCTCTCCAGAAAAATTTCTGGCTTGGACTGTTCTACATGTGTATACCAGCAGGAGTTGCTCTAGGCTACGTGTTTGGTGGATACGTAAGTTTATGCTAAACTCTTTTTCCCGGTAAAAGTTTTCTGTGTCTGAGGAACTATATGTTTATATTCTATTTGATTTCGTTGTTTAGATTGGTGACCATTTGGGATGGCGTTGGGCGTTTTACATTGAGGCAATTGCAATGGCTATCTTTGTTGTTTTGTCCTTCTGTATCAAACCACCGCAGCAGCTAAAAGGTGAGATACTAGATACGTAATAATCTTCTTTTGCGTAATTTCTTCCAGAAGCTGTGCCAATCTTTATTGAAAGTTTCCTCTTTTCGTTGTGTATAGGTTTTGCTGATAAAGATTTGAAGAAACCCTCTACATCTATTGAAACAGCGTCTCCTACAGATGCAGAAGCTTCAAAAATTAAAACCAAAACTCCCAAGTGAGTTTCTCTATCCTCGCTTCATTGTTCCGATCAATGCAAAAGACAACTTTGTATACTGACATCTTCCTTGTTTTGGGCAGATCCAAGAACCTGTTTGTCGTATTTGGAAAAGACATGAAGGCTCTTTTCAGCGAGAAAGTGTTTATCGTAAATGTTCTAGGTTACATCACCTACAACTTTGTGATTGGAGCTTACTCATATTGGGGACCAAAAGCTGGTTTTGGTATCTACCAAATGAAAAACGCAGACATGATTTTTGGAGGACTTACAATCATCTGCGGGATTATTGGAACATTAGGAGGAAGCTATGTGCTTGATCGCATAACTGCTACACTTCCAAACACCT
Source organism: Camelina sativa (assembly GCF_000633955.1). Taxonomy (NCBI): domain Eukaryota; kingdom Viridiplantae; phylum Streptophyta; class Magnoliopsida; order Brassicales; family Brassicaceae; genus Camelina; species Camelina sativa. Next base: position 48,671,220 of record NC_025695.1, on the reverse strand, counting down.
TCAAGGTAAAACCAAATTCATGAAACACCTTTTTTAATTACAATGAATGATCATCTTTTTCTGATTACCTCTTAACACTAATCTTTTATACAGTTACTAGCTGCATCAACTCTACTCGGCGCAGGGTTTTGTTTTGTTGCTTTCTTGATGAAGAATATGTATGCCTTCATTGGTTTATTCGCATTGGGAGAAATTCTAATCTTTGCACCACAGGTAATTTATCTTCTTATTGGTTCATTGCTAATCTCTGTTTCTTTTCTCGACTTGTTTGACCAAACAACATTTGCTTATTTTTTCTGCAGGCTCCAGTGAACTATGTGTGTCTCCATTGCGTTAGACCAAACTTGAGACCACTATCAATGGCTACTTCAACTGTTTTGATCCATATCTTAGGCGATGTCCCTTCTTCTCCACTCTATGGAAAGATGCAGGTTTGCATTTATCATTAGTGATTACTAACTACACAAAGATTATAATTTACTTTTCTAGAACTAGATTTGTTATTAAACTCTCTCAATGCTTTTTGCAGGATCGTCTCAAAAATTGGAGAAAATCAACTCTTATCATTACTTCAATCCTCTTCCTCGCAGCTATTATATGGGGAATTGGTAATTAAGGACTCAAATTTTTGTTCTTTTCAACTCAGCTCATAATCTCTTTCTCTATATATATATTTATCTTTACGTAATTTTTATTTGTTTGTAGGGATATTTATGAATAGTGTGGACCGGTCCAATGAAGTAAGTGAAGATGATGAGGTCGTAGAAGAAGAGAAATTGGAAAGCAAAGCAGACAACAACTCTCCTCACGTCTGATTTTTTGAAGACATTTTATAATTTTTCTTCTGATACAGGACCATAATAATTCTTATCTCTCTCCATTGTTTACAATTCTTTTGATTCAATTATTCCTTAGAATTTTCAGTTTCTGTTGTGTACATAATAAACCTAATTTTTTAGAATAAAATTTGTTCTTTATTCCTTAAGTTTTTTAAGATTTAATGAAGGTCTTTAAGCTTACATTAGTTATACATAAATTTGGCTTCTATGTTTTTTTTTTTTTCAGTTAAAATATGATTAACTAAAACAAAATATTTCCAAACTTTTACAATCATGTGTGTAAACTTATTTCATGGAAGAGAAGAAAGAATTGGTCTCATTTCAATTGGAACAATATAAACAAATAAATCAATGAGCCACCAAACAAATGGGGTGTCAATGACATTTGTCTACTAACATTATTTGATTTATTATAAAATCTACTATTTTTACTGAAATATCTCATTTAAAAAATGGGGGAATTTGAAAGAAAAAAAAAAAAGAATTGAAGTTGTCTTATTGTGAAACCAAGGGCTGTATTCATCATCATCATCATCATCACTTAGAAGTTAGGACCAGCTGCAAGAATCTCTTCAGTCAAGTTTCCATCATCACCAATCTTATGATTTGTGAATGTCTCAAAATTGTTTCTAAACAAGCGAGCCAATTTCAACAATGTGTCCTGATAAGCATCTTTGTCTGCCCACTGCGCCAAACACAAACACACATAAACCATTAGTGTCAAGTTTTTAGAAATGAGTTACTCTGATTCATAAAGAAGTAAATTGTTTTATTTATCTAGCCTATCTGACTTACTGCATTGATAGGTTCGAGAATATCAGAAGGAACTCCCTCAACTTCATCTGGAATCTCCAATCCAAATATATCTGTTTTACGGTACGTTGCATTCAAGAGACTACCCGAGTGTATAGCATCAATGATCTTTCGTGTATACCCCAACTTGATTCGGCTTCCAGATCCATAGCTGCAAGTTTGATCACCAATTTTGTATCAAAATTTCAAACACTTTTTGTTCTGTTTTTGCGGTTGTAGTTGAGAGTTCAAAGATGGTTTACCTTCCACCGGACCAGCCGGTGTTAACAAGCCAACCGGTGGCTCCTTGAGCCTGCATTTTCTCGGCTAACATAGCAGCGTACTTGGTTGGGTGAAGCATAATGAAAGCAGCACCAAAACAAGCTGAGAATGTAGCTCGAGGCTCTTTAACTCCTTCCTCTGTTCCCGCAACCTTAAAAAAACACACTTTCATCAGGCATCGGTTACAAGACAATCAAACCGAACCAAACCAAACCAAATAAACCGAGACGTACAAGAGCAGTGTAGCCACTGATGAAATGATACATAGTCTGAGCCAGATTGAGCTTGCTAATTGGCGGCAACACACCGAAGGCGTCACAAGCCAATAGGATCACGTTCTTCGGGTGTGGCCCTACGCACGGTATCTTCGAGTTGGGAATGTACTCTATTGGATAAGCCGCACGTGTGTTCTCTGTCACTGATTTGTCACTGTAGTCCACTTCTCGTGTATGCTCATCAAACACAACATTCTCCAAAACTGTCCCCAAAACGTCAAGATTTTATATTTAGCATGTAAAAACGTAACGCAAAATTTTCGTAATAGAAAAGAAAAGAGTTATTTACCGGTTCCAAACTTGATAGCGTTCCAGATATCAGGCTCTTTCTCCCTAGCCAAATCAATGCATTTCGCGTAACAACCACCTTCGATATTGGAAACTCCGGTCTCACTCCAACAATGTTCATCATCTCCGATTAATAACCGGTTATGATCAGTGGACAATGTAGTCTTTCCGGTTCCGGAGAGTCCGAAAAAGAGAGCAACATCTCCACTTTTGCCCATGTTACAACCAGAGTGAAGTGACAAAATCTTTCTCTTAGGCATCAAGTAATGCATCACACCAAAGAGTCCTTTCTTCATCTCTCCAGCATATTGTGTGCCTAGAATTACCATCTCTCTTCTTCCTAGGTTTATGTCCACACTCGTCGACGATGTCATGTAATGAGTGAAACGGTTACACGGGAATTTCCCCGCGTTATAGATCGTGAAATCGGGTGTTCCGAAATTTTCCAACTCCTCAGGTGTTGGACGGATACACATGTTGTGCATGAAAAGTGAGTGGTAAGCTCTTGCTGAAACAATTCTCACTTTGAGTCTGTTCTCAGGATCCCAGTTTAGGTATTGGTCATTCACAAACACCTGACGACAGTAAATATATAAACAGGCTTTAATTATTAATATATATAGTCTATAGAATTCAACTACACAATATCATTTAAAATATCTATCTTAAGTTACCTTGTCCAAAGAGTTTAAGTAGTCAACAGCTCTCTCTCGGTTCACCAAAAAAGTTTGTTCATCCATTTCGATGTTCGGTGATCCTCTGTAAGAAACGTTACGTGACGTAATAATAAATTAACCAATATGTCCGTGAAGGAAAAAAAAAACCATGTGGATATGATCACATTAATAACACTAAATCAGTGATTAAGATTTTATAATATGGTGTTCTTCATTTGCTGACATGTGATATAAAAGGACTCACTTTCCCCACCAGAGCTCAGCCGCAGTGGTCTCATCCTTAACCACACGCTTGTCTTTAGGAGACCGACCGGTTTTGGCTCCAGATAACGTAGCCAACGCACCAGTCGATGTCACAAACGATCCTTTTTCAAATTTAATCGCCTGCTCGTACAGCTCTGCAATCATAATTTGATATGTTTTTACTATAGAAACATGCATGTAATAAAATCACTTCGCATTGGTCCTTGAATAAAAACGGTGGCGTTTTAGAGGGTGTTACCGGCGGGAGAGAGGTTGTGAAGGACGTGAGTGAACTTCAAGCCACTGTCGCTGACGTCAGCAGCCGGAAGTGACGTAGGAGTGTGTGGCACGTGTGCCACTTTCGCCAAGGACGTCGGGTCTCCTCTTATCAACTTCGGTCCTGTCTCTCTCGTCAACGAAGCCAACGATGCACTGTCCATTTCACCCAAATTATACGTTCTTATCATTGTTAAATATACATGCATGCAAAACTTATGTAAAAAAAAAAAAAAAAAAA
>NC_025695.1:48615895-48666924 GCF_000633955.1 Camelina sativa | reverse complement strand
CTTATAAAAAAAAAAAAAAAAAAAATCGAAAATCAATAACAAGATTTTGGAAACCTTTCTAATCATTAAAATAAAGAAAATCACCATTATAAATCACGAATTCCTTGTAATTTTCGAATTTGTGATTGGTTAGAAAAATTAGCCAAATTGGTACGCATATTTATAGGCATAAGAATTAGTATATTTTCTTCCATTCACATATTCTAAAAAAAAAATATGTCACTGGACCTTCAGCCATATTAATAACAAATGTATAGGATTATAATATACCTGACGGATTGAAGCATGTTCTCGGCGGAGACAGGAGTGGTGGGGCCACTGGTTCCGGTGACACCAGCGACACCGCCATCTCTAAGAGGAGTGGTCGGGGCAGATCGTTTCTTCTGGAGACTGTGAAGCTCGTCGATGGTCTGAAAGTTGACCGGCGGTGCGGTGTCGTCCTGGCACACACTCGGCGACGGAGATTTGGCTCCCTTCTCCGTGGTGATCCTCGGAAGCGCATCACGCGCCGCCGCAGCCGAGAAACTGAAGTCTCCACCCGTATTCTCATTTCCGTTTCCCGCCATTTTGCTAACTTCGCATTAAGATCAAAACACACGATTATAACTATTAACACTCACACAACATATATTACAAACGTAGATGAATGAATTTAAAGAGATGTATGAAGAACAATGTAATGTAATATTAGTACCGCAATGTCTTCCTTTCTTCTTCTTTAGTTTTCTTGTGGAAAGAATAAGAAATATATAAATACGAAAATAAAACAAAATTTGTGTCAAGGAGAGATCAACGGCTGTGCTGGGGAAGAGGCAGAAGAGGCCACTTTTATAGGCTTCCTTTTGACTCAGTTTCTTCTCTTTTGATCAAATTACGCGTTTTAGATTTAACCCTGACCGATAGTAATTTTGTCTATAATTGAATGATGATTATCACGTTTGCTCATATATATAGAAATGTTTTCATATTTGGGAGGATTTTGTATATAGATAATACTTTTTAATGTTATGTGGATAATGCTACCATTAGTCCACTGTATATGATAATTAGATGACTAGGCATTACGTTGATTTAGACTCATTTGTAAATCTTAATTAATTAGGATACTAATTATAATTTACTTGTGCACATGGGTGGATCCGATGGACGAGAATGTGTATTCATGTCTTCACGTTTGGAATTAGTTAAGAAACAATTCCAATAACATTCAATATAATTTCGATAAGATTTTCTAAATGTGTTTCGATTTAAATATGTATGCTTCCGTTTTCAAATTATACAGTAAAACCTTTATAAATTAATAATGTTATGACCAAAACATTTTATTAATTTATAGTGATATTAATTTATCTATAAATTAATAATTATTATTTTATAATGTAAATTAATAATTATTAATTTATAGATATATTTTTAATAGTTTAATTTTAAAAAATTATGAATTGAAACAACTTTAACAAAATAAAATTAGACTTTCAGATGTTCTAAATTTTATGATATTGGAATTAAATTTGTAATATTTAGAAAACATTATTAACAATAAATTACAAATACAATACACAAATTCACTTATACACATGACATACATAAATTCAAAATTATGAATAATAATATCAATTGTTGTATTTTAATAGTAAATTAAACTATCAAAATGTAAATGATGTATATCTAGAAATTGAAAACTTAAAAAAATGTAGTTATCTTTATGACATGTTACAAAATATTTTATATCATTATAGTTTGAAAATACAACATAACAATTATTTTATAGATATGAGCTTTAGGAGAAACATACATTATTATATCAGTATATATATATATATGTAATTTACATGATTATTAATTTATGATATTATTAGGACTATATTTTATATGGAGATTTCAAAAAAATTATTATCTTATTATCTTATCGAATTTTGTTATTTTTTACACTAATCTGACTTAAGTTTAACAAAATTTATTAATTTATAGTTTTTATTAATTTAAAGAGTATTAATTTATAGAAGTTTTACTGTAAATCGCTTTCCTCAATCTTATCCGTACATTTACAAAAAGTATTTTTGTAAAGGATTTTATTATTCTAATCAAATGTGCGTACAGTTGTTTGACTTAGATTACATAATAATTTTCCAATTCGCTTCGACAATTTTTTTCCTGGGTATATTAACATGTTGTGATATATATTTTTTTGACTTATTATATAAAAATAATTAGCTAAAAAACACAAATATTAAGATATCAAAATTCAACCAAGAGAAACATATTGTAGAATACAAATAATTAGAAATTATCAAGTTAATATAAATTATGTATAGAAATTTGATAAAATCTAATAAAATGGAAGCTTTAAAACTCGTATATAATGGGACAAACAGAGTATAGAATATATATTTTGTAATAAAAATATGAATTTAGCCTATTAATATTATATGTTTTTTTATCTTGCATTTGTATTGTTCATTCATTGATTCTGTAAATCAAATCTATCAATAAAAAAAATCAATACCATTATATAGCTGTCTTTTAAAAAAATAAAAACCAAAATTATAATTTGAAATATATACTATTTTCTTTTAAAAGTCCACCGCCAAAGAAAAAACATATTGGTTGCTTTCAGAAGCTAATTTACAACATTTCGGGAAAGGTCAAATACGAGTTCAACTGGTTTTTTACGATCTCTTGTAATCTAATGCACAATGTAATAACATATATACTTTATTTATGTGATGTTAGTATGTTACTAGTTGCATCGCACAAGTCATCAATTAACAAATGTTAGAAATAAAATCCTTGAATTAATTTAAACAAAGGTGGACAGTCCAACGTGTGCTGTGTAGTAAAGGAGGAGGCTTAACTTGAAAATTAGATAAATTTAATTATAATCAACCTTTTTACAAAGCCAAGTGTCAGTATACTAATCTGGACCGTTGATTTTCAAGGGACGGCGATCGGAAGGTCAATGGTTGACAGCTTTTTTTTTTTTGCTCCATCAGTCACAACCACGTCAGCTGCCTTATCTCTGTGACGCATTACGAGGAATTAATATTATCGACACGTATACCTTTTGAGACTTGAGAGAGTTGACCAAACTTTTTTTTTTTTAAACTTGTCAAAATCTCATCAATTTACCATTAAATAGACTAATAGAGAATTCGGTGATTTACGTTTTCGAATGCAAGCCCATATTTATTTGGGCTTCAGCCCGTAATCCTATTTTATGATGGACTTTGCTTTACAGAGAGATTAAGGTAATTTTCGACATCTTTATTTGTGGGTCGTTCCACACCAGGCAGTGACCGGCACGGACGGTGAAGGCTTTTAATTTGGGAAAAGCCATATACAGTAAAACCTCTATAAATTAATAATGTTGGACCAAGACTTTTTATTAATTTATAGTAATATTAATTTATCTATAAATTAATAATAATTATTTTATAGTGTAAATTAATAATTATTAATTTATAGATATATTTTTAATTGTTTAATTTTTAAAAAATTATGAATTGAGACAATTTTTGTAAAATAAGATTATACTTTTGGATTTTGTAAATTTTATGGTATTGGAATTGAATTTGAAATAATTAAAAAATATTATTGGCAATGAATTTTTAATATTATAGACAAATTCACTTATACACATGACATAAATATTCAAATTTATGAATAAGAATATCAATTATCGTATTTTAATAATCTATCAAACTATCAAATGTAAATTATGCATATTTAGAAATTGAAAACTTTAAAAAGTTTTAGCTGTTTTATGAAATGTTATAGAATATCATTATAGTTTGAAGATACAACATAACAACTGTTTTATAGATATGAGGTTTAAGAGAAACATATTTTACTATATCAGCATATATATATATATATATATAAATTTACATGATTATTAATTTATGATATTATTGGGATCATATTTTACATGGAGATTTCAAAAAGATTATTATTTTATTATCTTATCGAATTTTGTTATTTTTTATACTGTCCCGACTTAGGACTAGCAAAATTTATTAATTCATAGTATTTATTAATTTATAGAGTATTAATTTATATAGGTTTTACTGTATAATGGGCTTACTTACACGTACATGGTAACGAACTTTAAAAGCTAAAAAGCCATATAGAATACATGGTTATCAAAAATCAAAACTCGAAAATACAGTACTAATATGCTCTTATACATTGTTTTAAAACAAATCGGATGATAATCATGATATGGATAATGTGATGGGATAACATGATTTTAGGACGGATCAGATACCAAATATGTCCATGTCCTGAAATTTCAAGATGAAAATCTGATCATATCCACTTTTTACCTAAACACTCAACAAAGGTAATCTGTCTCCCCTTTTATAAGTTGTAATCAACCCATGTGTGATTGATGGAGGTTAGATTAGTACTCTCCTCTTTCAGTCTTGATTTGACCATTAGTTTGAGATTCTTCGGCCACTGATCATTATAGAATCATATCGAGAAGTGGACCTTTGACAATAGTTTGATCAATTAATCCATTTAATTAACACATATAAATCATTGCCTTAAAAAAACAAATGTAACTTGGCCGCTGGCTACATTAATAGTTAAATGAAAAGAAAGCATTGCAACATTCCCAACCGGCGCAATCCCACCACGGTCCATCCCACTCAACGATTCACCAACAACCCCAATCCACATGCCCGTGCCCCACGCACTATTTATATCCTTCAAACCCGGTGCAACCAACACCGTGGAAATAGGCTTATTAGCCCTGTAACCCCAATCAAAATCCTTTAATACTACTATTATTATTATAAAACAACCTTGGAATACACTTTTTATGGTATCCTACTAAGTTTTCTATCACAAAAAAATAGGCTATAATGATGATCACATGACTAATCATGATCATTCATATGAAAATGTGTAAAATATAATAAATCCCCTAAGCTTAAACGACAAGATAATATTAACCAAGTAGAAGTTAACTTTTGATTTTGAAGTCCAGCATTACAAAGCACACTCTAATCCACTATAGACTTTCATTTTATTTTATCTACAAATTCTTTTTCAGCTTTTCAGTCATATGAATTTGGATTTTCTGAAGATTACAGAAAGGAAGAAGATAAAAAAGACCAATTAATTTCTCAAGTAGGGTCTCAATCTCTCTGCATACAAAAGGCCACACCCGTCGGCTACTGCTTGTCACTATCATCCACCTTAGTAGTACTAGACTACTAGTAGAGTAGTAGGGGTCCTTTTCTAAATCATACTTCTATTATTAATTTATACCTTACTAAATTATTGGCTATTATATTGTCTATTAATATATAACAAATATATTCAAAAATCATTGAAATGGAATTTATGGAAGAAAAAAAAAATTAAAATCTGGCATTTTCCAAGCCGTGCATATCGCTGACTCGATTTAAATGCTTCCTCATAATAGCCACTTTAGCTAACTTCTCGGCTGCTCTCCAAGCCGAAGTTGGTGTAAGCTGCTCCGGTTTCTCTTCAGCTCGGTTTACTAAACCATTTCTCGGTTTAATCCGGCTCAGCTCAGCTAACTCACCCTCTAAGCTCCTTATTAAACAATCATCATCCGTAGCATTGGACCTAGCCGTCGTTAGGACCTGATAAGCTCCAGCTAAGTCTTCACGCTCGATAAGCCGACGTGAATCAGCTACGGCGCGGCACACCGAGTGTAGATTCCTGAGCCGTTCGATGCTCGAGGATACGAATCTGACTGACTGTGGCCGTGGGATCAAAAACCGTTTCTCTTTAGGACACGTCATCGGCTGATGTGTCATAGGGTCAACGATCGAAGACTGTACGGACATTACATGGTGGGAACCACTCGACGAAGTCGGCACTTTGAGCTCAACGAGAAACTCTCTCTCCTCCCCGGCGAACAAATCTCCGACCACGACGACCGAACCGGATCCGAAACTCTCGGATCGACCGGTTAAAGAGTAAACCGATGAAATCTCGGTCAAATTAGATCCACTGACCAAACCTAGGTTAAGCTTCACGTCATGGAGAGCCACGTTGAGCAACGAAGCGATTCGCTCGGTGAACGCGTCTCGAAGCGGCGCGTGATGCAACGCTCCCGGAGACGCGATGTAGACGTAGTGAACCGGGATCTCCGAACGGGATAAGCGCGTGGTCGAAACGACGAACGGCGCGCGCGTTGAGTTTAGTTTAGCTTTCAAAACCGCCTCCGGTTGATCCTGACCGTCCGATAAAACAAAAATGCTCGCCGACGGGTTCTTCTCCCGGCGATCTTCAACGACTTTAACCGCTTTCTTCAACGCGTCGTTAACTGTCATTCCTACACCGGCGGTGGTTTCAATTCCGACGAGTGCGTCGACCATCCGCCGCGCCGATCGTCTTCCTTTCGCCGTCATCCGTCGTAACGGTATTAACCGTTTCGATCCCCTCGAGAAAACGACGATTGATAACCGATCCATATCTCGGAGCAAAGAGATCACCGATCTCATCGCGTGCTTCACCGTCTGCAGATTAGCTCCGCCGTTGCTCAAATCGAGAACCGTCACCACATCTATCGACGGCCTTCGCGCTTTAATCGCGTCTGTGAACGAAGACGACGACGACGCTTTCAATTTCATGACGACGACGTGTGTCTCCTTCCTTTTCCCGGTTTCCACAACGGCGGATTCCGGTTGCAACCTAACTTCCAGGTTGCCGGAGATTGAAGGAGTCGGATCAGTCGAAGAAGGCGCAATCGAAGAATCGGCGAAGAATCCGGGGAACTCATCGTCATCTTCAACGTCGTCGTTTTCGTCGGATTCATGAATAGTGTTGATCTGAGCAAGAGAAACCGGCGAGTAAGCTAACGGCTCGTCGTCGTTGTAAACTCTAAGAGATTTCCCAGTCTTGATTTCTCGGATCTCGGGTTTTCCATTCGGGTCGGATCCGAAGTTGTTAGTGACAGCCGTAGAATTAGACTTGGGGGTGTGGTTCCACGCGGCGGAGCAAAACGGACAACGCTTGTCTTCTAACCTAACGGCGCAAGAGAGGTGAAAAGAATGTGAACACTCCGCCGTGAAAATCGCCGCCGTGGAATTGGTTTGGTTTGGGTTCACTCTTTGCAAACAAATCCCACATCTGCTACTATTACTCTGTATCCACACCAGAAAAAAAAAACAGAGCTTTAGAGATTAATTGAACTTAGTAATTAGTATAACCAAGTTAAGAGGTAAAGTAAGTACCTTGTTGAGAAGAAGCGTGGCACGGAGGAGAGAGACGCCGCCGTGAGAGGAAGAAGAAGATGATTTAGGAGAAGAAGGGTTAGAGAAAAACTTGGGACTTGAGCTGTTACTTGTCCTTGGAGTAGCATTGCTTGTGGTCCTGCACTGGAGTTTTGGACTAGTTGGAAGAGATGGGAGAGTGACTGCGGTTGATGAGGCGGAGCGGCATCCAGTGCCACCACCACCACCACCACGAGATCGGAGACGAGGAGTTGAAGGGTTGGATAAAAATCCAAACTTTGAACGGAACCTTGGAGTGGGAATTGGAGGATCAGCGTTATGAATGTGTTGAGGTTGTTGTTTATCTTCTTGATTACTTGGAACGGAAGTGCAAAACGCTTTTCTCCAACCAAACACCATTTTCCAAGCTTTGTTTCCTTCTTCTTCGTCTTCGTCTTCTTCTTGTTCTATTTCTCAAAGTAGTTATAGAGAATAAGGGAGAGGACTTTGGGCATGGATCATAAGGAAGATGGAGAAATTAAATACTAAAGATAACGACTAAAGAGAGAGACGTTTTTTTCTTTAGTGATGTTAATGTTTATTTTAATTCTTAGGACATATGAAAAGGTTAAAAAATGTAACTTTATGCGTCTGAAATGGCTTTTGTTTCCATTTGCATGTAAGTATTTTGTTTGCCTCGAAGAAAATCATATCACTGAATCACTGATCTTTTACGTCCCGCTTTTTTATTTTTTTTTGGGTCAAAATTGTTATTTTTTTTATTTGAAAATGATATCATTGGGATGGACGATAAAGTAAGATAAAAGTCAACGGTATAACCGACCATATGCAAGCAAAAGAGATTTCAATTAACTTAAGACGCGGAGATCTTTGTTTCCCAATTTGCATGTAAAACCATTACTAAACATTTAACAATTAGTATATTGATTGTTCAATGTGTGTTCCTCTTGAATGTTCTACATTGTGGTTTGATTATAATATTTAAACTCGTCGGATTATTCGAAATGCAAATTATATGATAGAGTGAAGGTCAAACATGTGGCACGTGACACTAGAATCTGAGCAATAAACGGTAAGCTTGTTTTTAGAACCAAAATAATATATATCAAAATGGAAAATTTACATAGATAAGATAATACAAAAATACGTCGTAGTAAGAGGTGTATTGTGTTGATTGAGATATATAAGTTGAATCTGATAGTTATGTTCTTTTCGATAATCTATGCATTACATGCTGACTGGATATAATTTACCTATAAGTTTTGGATTCGGGATTACAAAATGAAAGAAAAGTTTAGATGTTGTTTGATGGAGAAAGATCGAAGTGCATACTTTTTTTTTTTTTTTTCATTTATCTACCAACAAAATAATATTAAAATTTTCAACATTTCGAAATATCCAAATTATACAATTATATGATGACGACAAGAGCTAATGATATGACATAAAGATTAGACTGGTCCAAGGCCAGCAAATTTTGAATTCTAGCCATGTTTTTTGTTTTGATTTTTTTACTTCGATAGTTGTTCCTTTATGTATTACTTAATATGTTGACAACCTTTTTATTGGCTGATCAAGTTATTAAGATTACTCTATTGGCTGATCAAGTGATTAAGAGGATAACGTAATACTAGATCAAAGGTATAAAACTCCATAATATAAATTACTAGGAAAAATCCCACCCTTTGCGTGGGTTATATTAATATATTAGTTATATATATATAATTAAATATAATTCTTTATTTTAATTTTTGTATTAGAAATAATATAGTTGATTTTATATGTTCCAAGATAAAATACTCATACATAGACTTTTAAATATGTAATATCAAAAAACATTTATTTATTAAATTTAATAAAAATGTATGGTCAAATACGTACACCTAGACTTTCTTAGGAATCATAGTATCTGCAAATGTTAAATTTCTAAGAAAATTGAAATAAACAGAGTTTTAGGAGTAGGAAATTAGGAAGTAATTATGATGTAAGAACTGAAAATGCAATATAGGTGTTGATATAAAGACGTTTGGTAGCTAAAAATTAGGAGGGAATCATGGTTTCGAGTATTTATTTATTTTGATTTGGGATTCAAATTTCGAAACTGCTAACTTATGTTTGTATAGTAATTAGTAGAGGGGTTTGGGATATTTTATATTGGGAAGCAAATATTTTAGCGATTGTTTTGGAAAGAATTGAGTGTTCACAATAGAAAATTACTGAGACGCTACATACATTTGAGATTCTAATGTACCTCCTGCAAGTTAAATAAACTTTTAACCTTCATCAGTGCCATAACCTGAAGCTCCTAAAGCCAACATTCCAGGAGCGAAGAATGCCAATTCATCCATTTGAATATAATAGAGAAAGAAGCAATGTCATACCTACAAAGTTTTCAAGAAAGAAAATCCAACAGGCCATATGAGAAAGTGAACAGGGAAACCTAAGCAGCACAGGAAAATAGTGGTGGCATATCCCATTGTCTCACAATTCTACAACTCCAGATGTATGTTTCTCTTTTCATCATTCAAGTTAGACTGTTTGTAGTCACTGACAGCAGCTGCAGAGGAGAAGAAAGTATCATATCCACACTAAAGAGTCAATATATAAAATTCACATATAAAGTGAAACAACTTAAAATTACATGTGATAAGAACCAATGGAAATGCAATGCTTCCTCCATTCAAGTTTTGAGGTTGGAGAGACAGTTTGTAGTCACGGACAGCTGCAGAGGAGAAGAAAGCATCAGAACAACACTAAGAGTCATTATCGAAAAGGAAAATCTCATAAATTAAGTGAAAAATTACATGTGACAAACCTTTGTTTTTGTTTTTATCTNATTTTGATTTGGGATTCAAATTTTGAAACTGCTAACTTATGTTTGTATAGTAATTAGTAGAGGGGTTTGGGATATTTTATATTGGGAAGCAAATATTTTAGCAATTGTTTTGGAAAGAATTGAGTGTTCACAACAGAAAATTACTGAGACGCTACATACATTTGAGATTCTAATGTACCTCCTGCAAGTTAAATAAACTTTTAACCTTCATCAGTGCCATAACCTGAAGCTCCTAAAGCCAACATTCCAGGAGCGAAGAATGCCAATTCATCCATCTGAATATAATAGAGAAAGAAGCAATGTCATACCCACAATAGGGAAACCTAAGCAGCACAAGAAAATAGTGGTGGCATATCCCATTGTCTCACAATTCTACAACTCCAGATGTATGTTTCTCTTTTCATCATTCAAGTTAGACTGTTTGTAGTCACTGACAGCAGCTGCAGAGGAGAAGAAAGTATCATATCCACACTAAAGAGTCAATATATAAAATTCACATATAAAGTGAAACAACTTAAAATTACATGTGATAAGAACCAATGGAAATGCAATGCTTCCTCCATTCAAGTTTTGAGGTTGGAGAGACAGTTTGTAGTCACGGACAGCTGCAGAGGAGAAGAAAGCATCAGAACAACACTAAGAGTCATTATCGAAAAGGAAAATCTCATAAATTAAGTGAAAAATTACATGTGACAAACCTTTGTTTTTGTTTTTATCTCAAGTGCTACTGCAGCAACCATCAAATCAGATGAAACGAGAAAGAGAAAACAGAACAAAGAGCAACCCAAGTGCTACTGCAGGGTTAGTAGTATAACTTGGTAAATCTCAAAAATCCAAGTAAAAAAAGAACAAAGAGAGGAGAACAGAGTTAACTTACCTTGGTCAGTCTTCATTCTTCAACCCGACCTGCACAACATATACAGAATTAGATTTAGTTAATTTTACAAGTCTGAATCAAACAACGACTTAAAAGAGAAACCCTGAAAAAAAAAGAACTCTAGAATTTTTAAAACCTGTACTGACCGTCGGTCAAACCAGAAGAAGAGACACCAACTACTGAAACAAAACAACCAACGTCCTCCCTATCCTTACCGGGANCACCAAAATCCTCCTGCAGAATCATCAACGGAGATACTCACGAGTTAGAAGACAAAGACAAGACAAGAGAATATGTCTTACCTTAACTTAAAAAAAATAAAACCCTAGGATTTGTATACCTTAACTTGCTCGTTCGAATAAGAAGCGCCCGTGGAAACCCCAATTCGTCAATTAGAAGACAAAAAGAGAAGAGACACTGAGAGAGTCAGTGTACGTTTTATCAAATTATTCTCTAATTATAATGAAAACAACAAAATCAAACATGAATTTGAACTAACACACACGATGGACTGGGGAAGAAGCAGATATTTACCGTTTTTTTAACAGCAACACCACCTCGTTTCTTCTCTGAGTTAAACGGAAAAGCATAAAGGATAGAAGACCTGCGACCTGGTTGTCTCGAAATTCATTCCCAGCTGAAGGAGAGAAAACATATGAATCATTCTCCCACTCATTATGAGAAAGTGAGACAGGGAAAACCTAAGAAACACAGAACAAAAAAAACAAATGTGGGTCTCCATACCAGAAACCATAAATGATCTTGCGCTCTAGCATGTCATCATCATGTCCACTGATGCCTTTCTTTGGTAGTACGTATCTGATCAAATTTGACAATCATTGAGGCTCATGCAACAAAAAAAAACATGCATACCAAAGTTGGCTAAAGAAGAGATTTAAAAAAAGTAATCATACATATATAAGCACGTCTCATGAGAGGAAACCTACCGAAGGACATTTTGTAAGTGTAAGTGTTTCTTAGAAATAAATATAATGATAAAAATGTTCCAAATTTGGAATTAGGAAGAATAAAAGTTGTACCTCCTCATCCAGAAGAAGACACTCGACACTAAGAAGAAGATTGTTGCGTTTGAAACCACGGGCATCCCAGAAATGGAGTAGACGAATGATGATGGTTGATGTGTCTATATGGACTCGATAATTTCATCGAGCTTGAGATAGGAGAAAATAGGGCTATATGGAAGGGTTGTTTGGGTTTTAAATTTCATGAGGGATGAAATCAAATATATATGTAAAAAGGTAAGGCTTTAAATCGGGGTAGTAATTAGTAAGTTATGGTGGAATCGTAACGGATCACACAATTAAGGGAAGGCAAATAATCAGGAAGGTAATTAGGAAAACACAGCGGTTAGGCAATTTAACCATTAAGTAAAGGCATATAATCAGGGTTGAATTACCTTTTATGGCAGGAAAATAGTAATGTGATAGAACTTAGGAAGGTAATTAGGGAGTCACGGTGGTTAGGTCATTTAACCATTAAGGAGAGGCATAAAATCAGGGTAGAATTAGTTTTAATGGCAGGAAAACCTAAGAACATTTCAAATTTAATAGTTTACCAACCTGGCATGCAGTAAAGAAATAGTTCTATTCAGCGAGTCCAAGCAACATGAAGTTAAATGGGAGGAAACAACAATAAGCATTGCCCAATAAATTAACAGAAACGCTAAATACATTTGAGATTCTAATGGACCTCTGTTGGAAGTTTAATAAAATTTATAACTTCATCAGTGCCATAACCTGAAACTCCTAAAGCCAACATTCCAAAGAAACCTCCCTGAAGAAGAAGAATAAGAAGAAAATAACAGATCAACACTAAAGAGTCACTGACAAACCTCAGTTTGTTTTTGGTCTATGGAATGAGATGAGAGCATACCTTTCTCTGGTAGTACGTAGCTCATCAAATTTGGCAATCATTGAGGGTGATTCCAACACAAAAAAAAAAAAAACATACCAAAGTAAGCTAAAGAAGACAGATTTTTTAAAACAAATCATACACATAACCACGTCTCATGAGAGGAAACCTATACGGTCCATATTGCTGTTTGTTGTAGTGATCCATTGACAACATTATGAGAAAGCTGTTGAGTAGTAATTCCAAAATCTTCCCAGCCAGACGCAGTTTGGTTCTCACAAACCTGAGAGAAAAAGGGAAGAAGATCATTAAAAACATTGCGAACACAGAAGAAGCGATAAACGGGTCTAGGTCTTTCTCTGTCAACTACATACAGAACATGGATGATGAAAACTATAGATAACATTTCAGTTTAAGCTTAACAAATCTCTCTCACAGGACACGATGTAGTAAGCTGAAACGACCTATGACTCTCTCTCAATGATCGTTTTAGATCAATTTAAAAGACCCCTAAATCTGAAAAGAATGGTCAATTATTCAAACTAAAAAGGATCCGACGACCATGAGACGACCTTTAAAAGAGAATCAAAACACGACATTAACTCTACAACCAAATAAGAGAAGTAACCTTGATAGAATTCTACGACCGTCATCAAAAAGAGTATGGCCAGTATCGATTTTAAAACATAACTTAGCCGATCAAAACTTGGAATTACGGAGAGGTGAAGGTGAAGTTTGGGCTTCTTTGTTTATCACTTGACGCCATTAAAGAAAGATCCACACAACCCTGAAATTCTAAATATTAAATCGCACTTCAAATAGGAAATGAAGACCTTTGATTAGAAAAGAGAGGAATAGAGGAGATCGGCAACGGGGATCTGTCGGAGATGAACAGATAAGCATGGAGGATTGGGGAAGAGAGAGAGCCGGGGAAGAGGAGAAGACTACTCGGAGTTTTCGTCGTAATATTTGTGTGGCATTAACCCAGTTACAGCCCATTAGCAAATGCACAATGTACAGCCCATTATGTAGGTAAGGATTTTTTAGAAAGAAGAATTTAGAGGGTGCCACGTGTCGGGTAGAGAGAGCTTTTTAGAGGGTGTAACCCTACTTTATTATATTAGATTGCAATGAATGAATGGAACAGTATGGCCTAAATGACAAGTGGTAAGGCTAATAATTCTATAACACTACGATAACCAATACTCTTTCTACGATTATTTGGATTTACACAAGTGTTCTGTTCATGTGGGCAAAATCTCTCCAAACGTCGTAAGTCCTCCTAACTATGAGAAATAATAATCCGCAAACATTTCTTTTTTACAAATTAGAGTGGTACGTGTTGAGGGGATGCTAAATCAAAGTTGTAGTTACGCATTTGCAAATTGTTTGGTAGGCTTTTTTAAGTGGCTGCCATTGTAGGGGGAGCACATGACTTCGTGCGTGCATGACATCGAATCATTGATTATCATCCAACAGAAACAAAAAAAAAAATTGAACATATTAGTTTCTTAATTTAATTTAGTTGGGTATATAATTTAACATTCGACAGGACTTGTATTTGTATACCTATTAATTCGAAAACTGTGGAAGATCTTTGAGTGTCCTACACAATCACAAATGTACGTATACCTGGTCTGTCCGGACAAAATTGCTAATCAAACCTTTCAAAAGAAAAGAAAGAAAAAAAAAACTTAATTGAACAATAATAATGCTGATACGATTTTGTCCATATATAAATTAGAACATGACCTCCCATGATTGATAACTGATAAGAAATCTATGGATACCATCGATTCGGTGGGTTGTTGAAGGTCTACCAAATCGGAATACACATTCGTACTCAAAATTTTATGTATTTACATTTATCAAGCTTATGTTCTGTGATATTTTGTTGGTAACCCCGTATATTTGATATATTTTCCTAGAGTTTGAATCCAACTGCATGCAAACAGTTCATTCCGACAATTCGATTCTTAAGACTCAGTCGAATATCTTATAAAAAGATTCAGTTGACGCAATTTACCTAATTAGAGGTGTGTCAAACACCTAATGCAGTAATGCTAACTAACGATAAGTCGATATATATACTATTCTTGTATGTGAAATATATGCAGATACTCATAATTGTCCATGTTCCATGTTAATCAGTTTATATATCTACCATCTTACTCATACTTTTTTGGGTTTCTCGTTTGATGAGAAATAATTTTGGGAACTACCAACGATAGATGAGTGTTATAGGTAATGCCACGTTCCATTGTAGAGATGCATAATTCAATTCATATCTGTTGGAGACAAATTTTGACATGTCATTCCCTAAGTCTATTCCATATTTAATTGGAGAAATATTGAATTTAACTATATAGTTTATTGACTTATACAAATAATAGTATGTCCCATTCGAAATAAGTGCATCAAAACGAAGCGAATTAAATGAGATTCACGACCAATGATTGTTGTTTTATGTGTATACTATTAAGTTCACGTGAAGCTACAAGAATCACACATACATACATATAACATTATTTGGATTAGAGTAACAAGAAGGCTGATTAAAATTCGACCCGTAGATTCTCTTTTAATCATATCGATCGAATATATGCTTTGGAATTTGATTAGTTAATGCCTCTTTGAAAAAAATAGATAGCTGAATATAACCTTTCATTTGGGTGGGGTTTAATCATATTGTTTTGTCAACGCTACGAAAATTATTAAAATGAGCATTAAATTATGATTAACACAATTTTTTAGTAGTAATAAATAAACAAACCACCATAGCCATCTGCCAGCCAAAAGGCCCAAAACCAAAGGCGCATTATGTAAGCACCTTCAGGAACAGCAAATTAATAAACGTTCCTTGAAAGAGAGATTATGTAGCAATCTATGTCAATGTATCTTTTTGATTATCTTTCTCAACGATATTATTCGATACTATTTTAAAGTATTCTTATTCACTGAGTTTAAAACTGATTGGTTGCAGTTCATGATACTATTTAAAGATATTATTATAATATGCTGATGAGTTTATACGCACTCATGGGAGTGCTAACAAAATTTAATGGAAGGTTAACAGCTTAAATGAAGATATTAAAACCATCTTTAGTATGACTATTTATGTTGGTTTAAAGATCATTGCATTATCGATTCAGTTAACTGACAGTTATAGAATTATTTATTGGTTTTTAAATTCCATATAAACAGGCATTGAGGAAAATTTAGGGCTAATTAAACACATTTTGATTATTATAATCTTCTAACTCGATGAGCATTTGAACGATGACAAATTGGTTGAGTTAGTTCGGGATCTCATCGATTGCTTATGTTTCCATTTCCCTATCCTCGCTAAATTCGGAATATAAGTATGTGTTATGATTTAATGTTTCCGTATTAAAATATCTGTTACATTTTAACAAATCCACCTCGAACATTTAAGTATATATCTATATCTAAGATTGTTTTGCAAATGCATGCACAGAAAGGGAACCTCTAATGGGTACAATATTCCTTTCTTCACAGCTCACGTGTTACTAATATAAACAAATGGTCTCGTAACGATGCAGATGCAGGAAAATTAGAAGATGGGAGATGAAGTAGAGCGGAGAAAAAAACTGTTACATTACACTAACAAAAAAGACTTAAAAGCGAACTGAACCAAACCGGAAAAGCTAAACCACACTGAAACAAACCGGAAAATTGAAACAAAATCGAGCCTAGACTTTGTTAATAAACCGATTGGTTCCTTTACCGAAGTCACACCGAATTAAACCAAAATTTTATTAATCAAAACCAAACTACTTGGTTTTATTCGAATTCAGGTTTTGCAAACCGTTAAACAACTGACAACCAAAAACAAAAACAAAAAAAACAAATCAAAGCCGAATGGCCCGAATCGTTAAATCGGACAAGAAACAAAAAGGGAGAAGGAAAAGGAAGAGATCAAAAGAGAGAGTAACAAAAAACATTACATCAAATAACCAAAAGTAAAAGTGAAACACACATCCAAAACAAACCAACAAACATTAAACGAAACAACGACCAGTTACTGGTTCGACTAAATCAACAAACAACAAAAAAAAATAGGATCATTTTAATTCTTCTTCATTTTTCCTTACAAACGTAGTCTTACTTACTTTTTTCTTTTTCTTAAAATCTCAGAAACTACTAAGTTGATATCGATGTTTCCAAATTAAAAAGAAACACCGCCAAAAGATCGCACATATTTTGTATATAATTAGAAAGCTTGGTCATTATCATGTTCCATCTTTAAGCTCTCATCTTTGATTTCTCCACTGCTCTCGGAGCTGCAGCTGTAACATCACATTAAAGACATTTCAGAATCAAAGAGTTAGACCAAGCTCCCTAATAAGGGCTTAATACAGTAGTGTTATATACTTGACATGTTTTGTGTTTACTCCCCAAAGAAAACAAGTGATCATACATGATTTTGCTAATTCGAAATTGGCTCCTTGTTACTTTCGTTACAACAACAAATCACTAATTTCATCATACAAACTTCTAATAATGGATCCTGAGAAAGTATTTTGAGTTGTATCTTAAGGAGCAGGGAGAGAAGATAAAACTTACCCAGCCCAATGGCATCACAGCCTTTCATTATCTTCAGCTTCTTGCAGACATCAATGAACATCCTGTAAAATTCCATTGGATCAGCAATCACTCAGGAACGCTTTTACCAATCACAATGATTTAATCTTCTATTGTATGTTTTAGATTTGATTCTAAGATATATGGCAGAGAGAATAGAAAGCTTCCAACAAGTTTTGCAAATAAAAAAGGAAACGTACTCCCACGGAACATCTCCAACAAGCATCCAATCTCCATCCTTGTCCTCATAAGTGAGCACATAGTCTTTTCCATTCAAAAGATCCTTTAGCTTGGTCTCACTAAGCATATCCTTGCCAGCAGCTCCATTAGATCCACATTGACCTAAACATCAAAAAAAACTGTGCAGGTTAAACACTTTGATTGCACTCACTGACCTACACCAATAGAATAACTAATAAAGACGTTTTCAAACACATCACTAGCAATCACTGAAACATCTCACCAAGAGTGAAAGTGGTGAACATTTTCTCTAAAGCTGAAGAAAGCTCCCCGTAGTTAGTGTAGCTCCTCAGGTCAACTTTCCTCAGATAAGGAGCACCATCCATACTGACCTTCACGAAAAGGGCTCCAGAACCTGGCCTCCCATCAACTTCATCACTGTTCTTACAAGTGGTGGCCAATGTGTTCTTCCTGTAGGATCTCACAGGAGGCCAACCAACAATTTGTGCCCTGAAACCAAAAAAAAAAAAACACCAGTTAGGCTGATGGAGAGTAATCCGTATCAAAAATGGGGTGAATGATCCTATTTTTCTAGGTCATACTTGGCTGCAGGTGGACTAGAGCTGTTGTTCGTAGTGCTCGACTGTCCTTTCGGTATGCTCTGTGGCACATCCTTCTTTGTAACAGACTGAGTGGCTGCAGCTTCAGGGAACATCCAGTTCTTCTCAGTATACACTGAACTTTTAGCTTCAGCAAACTGATCCATGGTGTCAGAGAAGCCTCGCTTGTTTCCTGAGGCATTGTTTTTCTGTGAGGAGGAGCAAATGTCATCTTTAGAAGGAAGCAAAGGAAAGAACGGCTTCTCATCTAGCTTTACTGGAGGAGTCATCAAGTTAAGATCTGTGTCTCGTGAACCAGGAAGGCCAAGTGTAAGCTCTGTAGCCTTGAGGCTGAAAGTGGCTTTGTCATCTTCGACAAGACCCGCGGAGAGAGTGGAGCTTCCAACAGAAGAAGAACAATCAGAGAGACCCAAGTAGTTATGCTCTTTTAATCCACCACATACAGATACNCAACTTCATCACTGTTCTTACAAGTGGTGGCCAATGTGTTCTTCCTGTAGGATCTCACAGGAGGCCAACCAACAATTTGTGCCCTGAAACCAAAAAAAAAAAAACACCAGTTAGGCTGATGGAGAGTAATCCGTATCAAAAATGGGGTGAATGATCCTATTTTTCTAGGTCATACTTGGCTGCAGGTGGACTAGAGCTGTTGTTCGTAGTGCTCGACTGTCCTTTCGGTATGCTCTGTGGCACATCCTTCTTTGTAACAGACTGAGTGGCTGCAGCTTCAGGGAACATCCAGTTCTTCTCAGTATACACTGAACTTTTAGCTTCAGCAAACTGATCCATGGTGTCAGAGAAGCCTCGCTTGTTTCCTGAGGCATTGTTTTTCTGTGAGGAGGAGCAAATGTCATCTTTAGAAGGAAGCAAAGGAAAGAACGGCTTCTCATCTAGCTTTACTGGAGGAGTCATCAAGTTAAGATCTGTGTCTCGTGAACCAGGAAGGCCAAGTGTAAGCTCTGTAGCCTTGAGGCTGAAAGTGGCTTTGTCATCTTCGACAAGACCCGCGGAGAGAGTGGAGCTTCCAACAGAAGAAGAACAATCAGAGAGACCCAAGTAGTTATGCTCTTTTAATCCACCACATACAGATACAGTGGTTCCTCTCGAGATGCAATTGCTAGTAGGTGAAGAACTAGCCACAGAGACATTGCTCTGTAGCTCCTCTTCCGGAGACATTGGAATAATACTAATAAGGTTCCTTCAACTGCAACGCTGCTGCTTTACCTACAAAAGATCAAATCAAGGAAACCTACTTCAATTCCTACCAAAATAAAAGAGAAAACATAAAATTCTAGGCTCCCAAGAAACTCTAAATTTGGTTTCTAGGTTATATAGATTCTTATATTCTAAATCAAACCAAACGTAACAACTACTCAAAATCAAAGGATACTAAACAAACACTCGCAACACAAAAGGAAAACAAATATGAAAAGCTAGAAGCTACCAAAATAAAGAAGTCAACTCAAGGTCAGACGAAGAAACTGAACAGGTCCCAGATACATTTTTTTTGGCGAGCTTGATCTCAGATTTCACCTTCTGCAAATTTTTCTATAAACACACCACAAAACCTAAAGAGTATNAAAAAAAAAAAAAAAAAAAAAAAAAAAAAAAAAAAAACTCAATAGCTCGTAGATCTAGTAATTACAAACACAAATTCACACACACACACACGCAAACATGAAACTCGATTACACGGATTTGAGAAAACCTAAAGAAGAGGTAAGAAAATAGTTTTACCTCAAGAGAAAACAAAATCGTAGATGCCGGAAATGGAAAGCTTATGAAGAAGACGATCGAAAGTAACGAATCTCAGAGAGGAAGAGAATAATTTGCAAACTGTAGAAGAGGAATAGCAAAGAGAGAGAGAGAGAGAGAGAAGTGTGTCAAGAAGAAGGTCCTTCCATTAAAGCAGAAGCTTAATTTAATTATTCAATCACCCAGAAAACTCGTAGCCGAGAGAGAGAGAGAGAGAAAGTGGCAGAATAGTAAATAAGTCGAGAAAGTTGCCCATTTTCTTTTGGGTTCACGGATGGGATTCTAAAATCCAACGGTTCAGATTGGATCGTGTTACGAAGGGGCGTTGTTTGATGTATGGGGTGTCGGGAGTCGGATCTTTTTTTCTGGCTCCACCCGGAAAGAGGGATGGATGGATGGATGGATGGATGGATGGTTTTGTCTCCAAATTATTAAATCCCGATTATACCCCTCTTTAATGTTTTATTAAGGCGATTAAAAGAATAAAAAGGGTAAAAAGAGTAAAATAGAAAAAGAGGGGACAAGAAAGCGGCATTCCAAGTCGGTTTGCCGGGTGGTGAATGGGACATCTAACCTCCTCCACTTTATCTCTCTCTCTCTCTCTCTCCACTTTACTAGTACTAATCTCTTTATTAAATTTCTTAATCTTTTTATTTATTTATTTTAATTTAATTTTAATGATAATCTCTTTTGATTCTTTTTAACAATTAATTTTAAAATTAAGAGGATTCCGCCACCTTCCTAATTTCTTTTAAACTTTCATTATTGCATTTCCTTATCTTTCGCTTCTTTCTTTTTACTTAGATTGGCCCAACTGGATGGGCCCCTATTAGTCTCCCAAACTTGAATTTTTTCCGTTTTTTCTTTTGTGTGGATTCATTTTTAGTCTTCTAGATGCTAGATGAATGGTAAATTGATTTTTAATCATGAAACTATAGGTTAACTTTTGTTTTTAATACGGTTACGTGCTAGACTTTTGTTTTAAAAATTTTGGTGAAACTACACTTACTTAGTAAAACTAATGGAATTTTTAAGGTGCATATAAGTTTAAGTTGTATTTTTATCGACTCCCTTTATGGTTTCGAAATAGTGACAAAAAAATATGTACTCTCAAGTTAAAATAAATAAAAAAAAATTGGATTTACCCATTTAATTCTTATGGAAATGTATTTTTTGGTGGTTTTATTGTTTAATCTAAAATTTTGGATATTATTTTTTACAATCATCCCTCATATAATTATTCATTATGGAGTAGTTACTGTGGATGGTAAAAAAAAAAGTAAATTTGTTGGTATTAGTAATAAAAAGGATAATTGTCTTGTACTGTAGATCAAAATAATTTTTCCTTTGTTGTTAATGAACATATTCCTTAATTTATTCACCATTAGAAGATGAAAGTAAAAAAGAAAAAATAAAGGAAGGGTGTAGAAAATGGATTGGGGAAGGGAGCATAATAATAACAAGCAAGGGGGGTGGGATTGAACACGCATGGGAAGCACAAATATCTGACCGTTGGATTTTGATGCTAACAGAGAGAGCGAGAGAGAGAGACCTGTGGGCTGTGTGTGTGTGTGTCTCCGTTCATCATCATCATCATCACCTTCTCTGACTTTTTTTTTCATCATCACTCTTCCGTACCACTCACGTTATCTTTTATTTACCACCCTCTCTCTCTCTCTTTTGTTTTTTATAACCCAAACCAACAAAAAATTGTTTTGCTTTTCCAAATATATTTTAAACATCTCTCTTTTTACAAAAGTCTGAAAAGAACCTTATGCACGAAGAGAAATAGGAACAAAAGAAGAAAAAAAAAACAATATATGCACCGTAAAAAAAAATACAGCTTTTCTTAATATCCTCCATAAAAAGCTTCGACATGTTTTCTTGCTCACACTTTGTTCAATATCATATAATAAATTCGACAATGCATCCATCATTATAAAAAAAACAACTACTTCTGAATTTGTAAATAAATAGACTTTTACAAATAAATCTTAACATATAAAATATTAACAATTCAACATATAGAAACCTTGACGTAGTTTCAAACATCAAATTAAACGCACACACGTTAAACAATTATTTCAATAAAATCTTTTACTAATAAGAAACGGCATTTTGGGTGGAGAATAAAAAAAGTTGTAAATGGGAGTTCTTCATATATAGTAATATTTTAATATGAGGATTTCATAAAGATAAAAGATGTATGGCTAATTAAACAGTGATTAGTAAAAACAAAAAAAAGAATAAAATTATTATTCTACAAGACATGTGGTGTCAAAGAAGGATTTCTTTGCTTGGAAACATAGCAAGTTAGGGGATTACTCGGTGAAATCCGGTTATTGGTTAGCTACTCAGATGGAAAAGGAAAAAATAATTCGAGAGGCAACAGCTTTGCCCTCTTTAAATACCTTGAAAGAGTAAATCTGGAGATTGCAGACTGAACCGAAGATAAAAACTTTTCTTTGGAAACTTCTGAGTATAGCTTTGCCGGTTGGAGATTTGTTATCCCGAAGGGCTGTTATAGTAGATGGAAGATGCCAAGTTTGTGGAATGGCTGGTGAGTCTATTTACCATGTTTTGTTCTCTTGTCCTTTGTCTAGACAGATTTGGGTTCTCTCCAACTATCCGTCGCCAGCTCCAGAGGAGAAATCGGTCTATGCACATATGCATCATTTGCTAAGCAACAGAGAAAACCAGCTTTGGCACTTTGAAATCAAGAAAAGTTTTCCATAGATACTGTGGAGAATATGGAAAAACAGGAACAATTGGGTCTTTAATGGAAAATCCTTTTCGCCAATGGAGACAGCCGTGAAGATTAAAGAGGATGTCGAGTTGTGGTTCTCAGCTCAAATGGTTGAACAACCACACCAAACTATACAATCCAACTTGACTGGTTTTCAGAGACATGAAGATCAATCGATGGTTCAGGATCAGTGGAATCCTCCTCCGCAAAATTGGTTGAAGTGTAACATTGGTTCCTCTTGGTCAAAAAAGAAGGAATTGGTTGGGGCTTCTTGAGTGGTAAGAGATGTTACTGGTGTTGTTGTGATGCACAGTAGAAGAGCTTTCTCCAATATAAAGTCTAAACAAGAGGCAAATCTAATTTGTGTGGTTTGGGCCATCGAGAGTATGATCAGCCACAAATTAGGCAAGATTATCTTTGCATTGGAGGATATTGTCTTGGTGGGTGCGGTTAATAGGCCAAAGGCGTGGCCATCTTTTGGTTTTCATTCTGCTCAGATCTTATCGGTATTGTGTGGAATCGATGAATGGAAACTTGTTTATGAATCAGGGATTTCTAATAGAGGAGCTTTTCTCATTGCACGTAGTGTGTCCGGAAATAGTAGGCTTCACTCGTATGCAGCGGCAGGTTTTCCTTTTTGGTTAACAGGTCTTTTCAATGATGAGAGAGTTGGATCCTCTTTGTGAACTATCCTTTTGCGAGTAGTACTCTTTGATGGAGCCATTTTTTTGTAAAGACCTCTGATGATCTGGATAGTGTCTCAGATGAATTAATGACTAACTATTAATTTTTTGGTCTTTGTACAGCACATGACTTTCCTCAAATCATATAGTAACCCATATCTTCTCTACTAATATAATTTCAGTTGCGACAAAAAAAATATTATTACAAAACAAAAAAAAGAAAGGTAAACAGTAGATCAGGNGTCTTTTCAATGATGAGAGAGTTGGATCCTCTTTGTGAACTATCCTTTTGCGAGTAGTACTCTTTGATGGAGCCATTTTTTTGTAAAGACCTCTGATGATCTGGATAGTGTCTCAGATGAATTAATGACTAACTATTAATTTTTTGGTCTTTGTACAGCACATGACTTTCCTCAAATCATATAGTAACCCATATCTTCTCTACTAATATAATTTCAGTTGCGACAAAAAAAATATTATTACAAAACAAAAAAAAAAAAGGTAAACAGTAGATCAGATTAGTAGTAGCATTTGCGAGTACAAATAATGCGGGTTGAGACAAGACAACAGGACCCACAGTGCTTTTGTCCTTCACGCTTATTTTATTAGTCTTCGATTAATGATGATGATGCCACTACACACCCCCGTTTAATTACTACTCTAATTTCGTTTTTTATTAATTAATTAATTAACAATTAGAAAGATCAATTAATCAACGACAAGACATGTTCTACTGTTTATTTGGGCCCAGACTCTTTTACACACTAGCAGCATATACAATATATAAAAAATTCCTAATTGGGCTTTTAATTCACTATTTGTAACATTGGCCCATAAGTCACTATCCCTTATTGATGGACCTGACCTGTTTATTTAGTTAGTACTTAGTAGTAGTATACGCTCTCTCTCTCGGTACTGAGGTTCTGAATTTAGTAATATGTACGTACGATATTTTTCTTCGTTAGCCAGTCACGTTGCTGTCAATGTTTATACTGTATTTATCTGTATACAACAAAACAAATAATTAATTATTGTCCAATTGTTATAGATTATATACCTCTTTCTTATTTACGGTCAAACGACTAGGAAACTAAATCGGATTTGCACAGCAAAATACTATAATTAATTTTTAGTACTTTCGTATAAGACAATGTACCAAGACGTGATCATTCATTTTTAATACATGAGAGAGCCATTAAAGTATATTTGACCCAAAATCAAATACACCTTCGAGTTTTCACATAAGACCTCCTGTAAGATATTT
Source organism: Camelina sativa (assembly GCF_000633955.1). NCBI lineage: Eukaryota > Viridiplantae > Streptophyta > Magnoliopsida > Brassicales > Brassicaceae > Camelina > Camelina sativa. The sequence goes on along the minus strand of NC_025695.1, from coordinate 48,642,269 downwards.
CTTCATCCCTCATAATAAAGTAGTACTACATTAGATAACATTTAAAATGATAGATATATAATCTAGCTGTATATGGATTGGATTAAATAAAAAAATCGTTTTTCTTTTTCTTCTATATATCGAATAACACCTGTGTTTGGATGAGTACCTATCGCTATGGGTCTTGGTCTACATCAACATGGTCCCCCTACAGCTTAGTTTTTACTTGTGCAACAGGTTTGGATTTTCCTATAACATAAGAGCTATAAATGCATATTAAGTCAATTTCTCTATTTAATCAAATCTTTTTGTGTTTCTAGAATTGATGTCACCGAATCGCTATGTATCTTTGATTAGATTGGAGAAGAGACAGATTTGCGTCACTCTCAAAAACAAACCGAGCAACATGCTGCATACTTTTTGAAATCCTAATTAGTACGTAGATGATATATCTATGTACTTCATTAGTGGATTAATGAAAGATTATATTTAAAAACGTTTTACGGGTTTTGCTTAGGACAAAAATGCAAACACACAAGTTGTGATGGATATGAAAAAAGTGTTAAAAACTTGGTTTAGAGTTAACAATTATAATGGTTAAAACACGTTTTATAGGATATTTTATTATTGTCTTGATAGAAAGCAAAGACACACACAAACACAAGTTGTGATGTGAAAAGTGTAAGATGGGATTAGTGGATACATACTCATTGACCCTAAAAGAAACGGCGATGACCAGTTCAAGACCCATTGACAGTTCACACACACATCAAAAGAGATAGATATTTTTTGTTATAGATATTTTTTGTTTTGTGATTACAAGTTAAAATATGTTGTGATTACAAGTTAAAATAGCAAGTCTACTTTCCAGTAAAACTATAATTTGTATGAAAATATTGCTTGTTGGGTTTACAACCATTGGAGACTCTCAATTACTATGAAATCCAAGTGGATCATATAATGTCGTATCGTACCTCGAGGACAGGTTAGATTAGTGTCACGTTATCAATAAATGGAGTGCTCACTGGTTTAGCAACCGTATGCTATCCTAGTCCGTATGAAACTCAAAAAATCGGAAACAAATGTCTTATAGAAAGGAACAAAAGAAAAAAACAAAGAAGTAAAAATTTAGAGACTAACAGAATTTTGGCGGTATTTATAATTAAAGATGCAAAGACAAAATACAGCTATACGAAAAAAAGAAAAATTAAGTCAGAATCGAAGTAAGAGTTATTGTCAAATTCGAGTTCCACACGGCAGCTACTCTTTTGTTTTTTTTTCATCATTAGATTTGAATAGCAGCCGTAAAATCCAACTTAATATTGACTTTAATGGTATACACATATGGGTTACTGATACTGTCCCATGTGACAAAATTTAAATTATTGTTATTTATATTGGTATCTTCAACGATCAAACATGTTACGTTTATTTATTAAGAAATTACATACACGTCAAAGACTATATATAAATAAATAACAAAGAATTCTCAGATCAGTCTTATCATCGATATCCGTAGTTTCAGTTGTGAAGTCGTTTAAAGATTTATGGACCAATATTTGTCCCTTAGGAACTCAAAAGGCCAAAGGTCCAAAACTCGAAAACGCTCAGGTCCATTTTCGTCATTTTTTAATTCGAAATTGTGGTAGTTTTGAGTCGTATATTTGACAGCTTTTTTATTTTATGACTTGTAATTACATATAAAAACAGTGTTTTCAAACCCTTATTTTATCGTAGATGTTTTTTTTTAAATTAGAAATTGACATATTGGAAAAAAAAAAAAAAAGTTGATACGCCTTGCCGGCAAAAGTCCCAAACTTTTGACGTAACTACGTTTCNNNNTTTTTTTTTTTTTTTTTTTGGCCTTTTGGCTATGTAAAATATTTTACCTATAATATGGATTTTATCGGATCGGAGAAAATATCATTTCTTTTGGATTTACTTGTATTCCGTTTTTCTTTTATGTTATCGCGACCAAGTGGATATAATCAACGTATGAACCACACATCAACAACATCTTAATCACTAAATACATGATTAGTAGATGTCATATCTTTATTATGTATCATTCACAATTAAACCTTGTCTCTCATAATCAATCAAAAATTAATGCATATGACAAATGAGTAAATTTTTGTTGAAAACTTGTAGATTCACGCAATAAAATTAAATTGGTGACGAGAGATGAAAATAAAGAGAGCGTATATATGTGAAGGAGACATGTTAAAGAGTAAGTGGGGACTAATTGTCTTGGGACGGTGTTTGGACCCAATAACACATTACCTGTTTTAGATGTTCAACAACTTCTTTCAGAAAATTAAGTTTGCACAATTTTTTGGTTTTCCGAACGCCTTTAAATTCTTAAAAAAAAAAAAAAAAAACTAACGAATACGAAAACTAAACGACGTACGTACGATCAACGAGTAGTACTCAACTTCTCTTCCAATCGTTACGATTCTGGTGTGGCTGATATAAACACGCGCCCACACATCATCAATGCACATGGCCATATATATTATTTTCGTCTTTATAAAGAGAGGTTAGAGAGCCTAGGCTTCGATATGTTATCACACAACATTTGGAAAGTTTCCTTTTTTGATTCAAAGGTCGGCAAAACACAATATTCATTAATTGACTACGAATTTAAGGTAGTAGCGACTGGTATATTAGTATCTTATGTAATTAAATCTCATATTACAAAATTTCATATTAACAAATAGAATTACAATTTGAAAAAAAAAAAATTGCCATCTTTGCAAAACTCTTAAACTTCACTTAATAGTATCAAACAGTGAAAGTGCATCAAACAACTTATGTGTAGAGCAACGTTTATTCCGATTTTGCGTATGGGCATATATATATATATATATATGTACTATATAGATTAAATAACTACATTATTTTTTTTATCACATCGCGATAAATATCTAGTAACCAAATCAAAAGATGTAATAAAGAATCTCTCGATCAGAATTTATGTAATAGTTTAAAAACTAATCGATCGAATAGAGACAAATCATGTGATAATTGTTTTGATTTGGTAGCTAGCATAATCGTACGTGTACCAGCATATACTTTTCTCTCGCATTAAAAAAATACGTGAAACTATATTATAAAATGTTGAAAACTCAGATAGAAAATTTAATAGAATATCGTCGGTGGAGATGGACGAGCCAACGTTATTCCTTGAGTTTTCAAATAACAATGCAAGTGTTTTTCTTTGTCATTAATTAAAGAGGATGAATGATAATTACTTTCAATTATGTTGTCTTAGACACCACAAAAGACATATACAGATGTGTTAGAAACTTATTTATTTAGGGCTTATTGAGGAGAGCCTATGATTATAGCAAGAAAAGAGAAAGTTAGTATGCACATTTGGTAGGAGTAGCTAGTGGAGATAAGAGTAAGGATTAGGGTAAGTAATGAAGATTAGGTTAGCAGCAACGGCTGAAAAGATTAACATGGTGGATCTTGGAGCCCACGACTTCTCCGTACAAGCAGCCCTCTCTCTCTCCTCTTTCCACGTACATTCTCCACTCTCTCTCCCCTTTTTCAAGCTTCATTTATTTCCATTTAAGAATTAATCATTTGAATTAACAATTTGATTTGTTTATTAGAATTTTATGTAAGGAAAAATGGGAATATAGTAAAATATGTAACTTAAATTATGTATTATTAAAAATAAACAGTTGTTAGCTGATATTTTAATTGTTTTTTTAGCATTTTGCATACCATCAAATTACATTATTTTGTTATTAAGTTGTTCCATCCCACTAATATCTAGTTGTTCATTACGTTTGTAGATTATTCATCAAATTATTTTCATTTCAAATAATAATATATATAAATATATAACACAAAAATTTCATTTTGTGTGTATCTTTGTTTACTTCAGAAGATTAAAGCTTCGGATGCGTATATCTTCATTTTGGTAAAAGAATCTCACATATTATTCTAATATCAACATCTCCAAGGAATCCATAAAAGTTAGCTAATTAATTTCACGTCATAGAATACAAATTTTTTTCACTCGTTAAACCTTAATTTCCACTAAAAACAAAAAACAAATAGTCTAAATCCACTGCATAAAATCAAAATAGTAAAATGATTCAACAAAGTCAAGAAACATAATCCTTATATTTTGAAAAAATAATCCATCCTTTGATGATATAATTATTAACAGGGAATAAAAAAAGTTTCAACGGCGAAAAGAAAAGGGACAACTTTATTGTACAGCATATTTGCTTTTTTGTACTGAGAAGAACTTTTTCACAGTTGTAAACAATTTAATATTTCTTTTCATTTTATTTGCCAAAAAAAAAAAAAAATCTTTTATAAATAATCACTCCCTATCTCTTCTTGTTTCCCCGTCCCCTGTCCTCACCAAACTCACAACTCTTCTCCTCTCTTCTCTCTCTCTAACACATGAGAGAACAAAATCATCAGCTCAAAATCTCAGCCGTTGATTACAACAACATCGTCGCCATCGTAGTAGTAGAAGATGGAGAACACTCAAGATTTCTCGCCGCCGCACATGGATGCTTCTCGGCCGTCACTAGGATTCCCTCTAGGCACAGCTCTGCTTCTTATTATCATTTTCAGCCTCTCCGGAATATTCTCTTGCTGTTACCATTGGGACAAACATCGTTCTCTCCGCCGCTCTTTAGCCAATGCCTCCACCCGTCCCTCCCCCGCCGACATCGAGTCTAATCCTTACAAACCTAAACCCCCTTTTCCGGTAACTCTCCCCTCTCCTGTATTTTATTATTTCCCAAATTCTTGATCTCTATTAATTATAATTGTACCAATTTTTTTTTTTTCATATTTCCTCATATAAACCATAGTTTGAACTTTGAAACGTGTAAGCAAAAAAAAATATTGTTTTTAATTATTTAGTTTTTAATTAAAAACTTAAATAAAGGAAATTTTAATTTGGAGAAATAACTATTGAAGATAACATTTCTATCGTAACGAAGTTGTAATTTACTTGAGATGAAAGTCGAAATATTTAAACATGTGAGTCACTAATAGTAATTTACTTTATTTTTTTTAACTATTTTACTTTACTCCTAAGGTGAATGATTTTTAACTAATAAGAAATGATTCATATGAACAGGAAATGAAGAAGCCTCAAAATCTGAGCGTACCGGTACTAATGCCTGGAGACAATACACCCAAATTCATAGCATTGCCGTGTCCGTGTGCACCACCTCGACCGGAGAAACTCACTGTCGATGTTCAGACTCCACCGCAATCACCTCCTGTCAAGCCGCCGCGTTTTCCCGTTCCTTTGTATTAGATTTAATTTAGCTATAAGATAACCAAAAAAAAAAAAAGGGCCGACAATGTCGAAATATCTCGTTTGATGTACATATGGATCATAAATTTTACATTTTAATTTTTTTTATCACTGATTATTTATTTTGTATTCAGTTGGTAACAAAATGGAGTGGTCTTATTGTGCAACAAAGAAAATAAAACAAGAATCGCATGATTATTTCTCAAAGCTGCATATGTTATATAGTATATTTAAAAAAAAAAAGAAATCATAAAAATAGCACAGTTTTATTTTTGCATCAACAGTAAATTTGTTTTTATGTTTAAACAGACTACCCACCTATCTGTTTGTGCTACTACCTATGTAAGCGCAAAAAACACATGGCACATTTCGTCGGACGATAATTTCGATGTCGATGTCCTGACTCAATTCTGTTTTCCTTGGCTACAAATGAATTGATACACGAAGTTTTGAATACTAAGAAGTTTATATTTTTAAAATATTACCAAAACAATAGATTGCTGGCAATTTAGGACATCTCGAGATCTGTATGAATTGTACCAGAAATAGCCAATGAAGATTGCATGATTCTTCACATTTCCTTTTGTATTAATAATCCAAAATTTTAAAAAGGTGTTTTATGCAACCACGTTTGATGTCTTTAATCAGAAAAACTTCAAAACCAAAGTTTCAATCTTGTGCGGTACAACAAGATGTCTTCGTGGTTAATCATCACATAATATTTATCATTTTCGTAATATAGAATGATATAAAATTATTACATTTTACAGTATGCACAAGAAAACTAATAATTGTTTCTTTCCCGCCATTAGATATTTAACTCTTTGGATGGGGTAAACCAAATAATAAGATCAGAATCAGATATCTTAAAATTCTTACAAAACGAGACATGTTTTTTTTTTAATGGAATTACTGAAATTGACGTCTAACCACCAAAAGTTAATTTGGTAATTATTATTAGGTTATAGAATACGGATTAGATGTAAAAAATAGCCCTCCGTTAATTACGATGCCGATTCCGTTAATTGTCAAAAAAATATATTAAACACTGTTTAATAAAGTTAGGGACCCTCAAAATATAAAATAGAAAAACTTTATATTTGGGCACTAAAGTTTTACAAATCGAAAAAATTGACGTCAGTGACAAGTTTCTCATAACCAAGTGCTCAAAAACACATCCCCACCACTTGGACCCTCCAACATTAACAATCAACTTCATGACCTAATTTCACTGTATTTTGCTTATTTTATTCTTATATTTTTGTGAATTGATGATTTTTTTCAGTCCCGTTAAATCCATTGGTTGATCCTAATATTCTAATCCAAAATGATACTCGAATCTGATCGATAGAGATTTATCTTTTGCTTAAGTCCACTAATTATCAATTATGCAACCAAATAAAATAAACTAGCAAAAGTTAATAAACTAATTAAATAGAAGCTTGACATCAAATCTATTTTTATGCATATCAAGTTTCGAATTTCAAAACGCGTCACAAGAAAAAAAAACGGTAAATATGAGAGATAAATTAATGAATTTTATTCAATCCAAGAAATTAAATCTTTTGTTAAGAGTTAAAAATAAATACTTATTGTATTACGATAAATGCAAAATAAACAGTGTTGCTGTTTCAAGTGCGTCCTACACTGCAAAGTACAATTTGACTGTACTGATTCCTTTGATGACGTTATCTAATGCTTCGTGGTTCTTCCGCGGCCATTTTTCGTGGGATATTATTTTGTTGCAATGTCTACTTTAAATAGTTCGACTAGTTAAATTACGTTTTATGACGCTAAGAAATTAAAGAGACTGTGAACACAAACCGGTAACATGGAGGCTGAGCACAAAAATTTCAGTCAAAATACATGTGTGATGTTTTTATACATTCCGGAAACTCCGATGGTTAAAAAATAAGATTTTTAAAAACATATATACACAATATGACCTATTATATATTGTCATAATATTATTGTTTTTAAAAAATATTATCATGAAAAAACCATTGAAAATACACTGTAGACATATGAAAACATGTGAAGGCACCGCAATCACCGCTGAAACCTAGGGATCATGCCATTTTATCTCNTTTTTTTTTTTTTTTTTTTTTTTAGCTGATAAATTATATACTATGCTATAATTCCAACTTTAAAAAAAAAAAAAACCTAAAACACCTCGGCTCATAAGATAACATAAATTAATATAACCAGATTATAAATTGTTAGATATGAGCTTTTCTTTTATAACCACTTTATTATTTTAGACGAAAGCAGTATTCCTTGTCACTACTCAAAAAAATAATATGTTAAATGACCAAAAAATCTTTTAAAATAAATGATTTTTTAAAAAACTATTTTAAAATGTCTTTCTTTTTGTTGTTGTCATAATTAACTGTTAACAAGTTTTCCTTGAAAGTTGGTACGCAATAATACGTACATTCCTTGAAAGAACTCAACACAATACAATACAGTACATAATATAGTCAACTAAAAATCAAAGATAATTATGTATAATATAGAAAAAAAAATTTTGAAAGAAAATGATGAAAAGTGGAGTATAATGTAAAACGTACGGATGATAAGCAAGACAAGAGCGGGCCTGAGATTGAACAAGGTCACATGGGGGAAACATCTCCTAGTGACCTTCTCTTATCCTGACGTCACCTTTTTATTTTTCTTCCAATCATTATTTTTATTTCCTTTTTTATTCGTTTTAATTCATTTTAAAATTATTAATAGCGACGATGAATATAGAAAATATCGAATACAGAACAAAATAATTATTTTATTTCAAAAACGGTTGTAGTGGAAGTCCATGTACAGAATGTTAGGTACATGGCAATGTTCTAAATGAAAAACAATTCGCCTTGGATTAATACCAAATCCTCTTTTTGCTTTTCCTTTGCGGTTAAAACCACAAATTTGCTTAGAATCATTCTTATACGAGATTGGCCACATAATTCAAAAGCATCATAAATCTTAATTAACTCAAGTTAATGTAGTGTGTGGACCGTAATCTCTTAGAGGTTATAATCCATCATAATTAGGCGTGATACTAATTGGATCATCCATATGTGTTATTGATAGATATATAGTCATCTCTTAATGAATGCTTTCTTTGCAGATTATTAGAAAAATACCTTACTTTAGAAAACTAAACTTCACCATCCATACCTGTCCCATTATATTCTCATTTTTTGGGACCTTTTGTTTTCTGTAATATCTGTCAGGTATGATTAAGAAAGGGCTGCTACACAACTTGTTGGGCTAGATCAGAATTCGAAAAGGATTCATCATTAGTAATCCAAAATGAAGATAATGTTAAAACTTGGATATGGACAAGGCTATGTCATACACACGTGTATGTTTTATAGTGTATATGTGCTTTTGCAAGTTGTATACTGAGATTCCTGCAGGTTAGACCTGCATAATGTACCAGTAGTTTATGATATTTGCTTTTTCAAGCTTGTTTTTTTTTTTGTTTAATTTAGACTTCGTTCGTGATATTGTTTATCTTTTTATAGAAAATGTTGATTTATGTTTTCTCAATGCTTCCAATCATTGCGATTATTATCACTAAGAAGTGAGAAACCTGACGTATAAGTGAAATGAATCTTCATGACAAAGAAAAAAAAAGAAAGTGAAATGAATCTTTTGGGCCTTTTGTTTGTTGTCTACGGACGATAGCGTAAGTCTCATTTTCGTCATGCTATTGAGTTTTTTTTGCTGTGGCAAGTTGTTTCATAGTGCGCAACAGCGCAAGTGGAGTTCTTTCTAAATAAAGTTAAAAAAAAATCTATATATTTTATTTTATACAATTATTTTAGTATTGGAAATTTAGAAGTCTGGCTTCATTCTTTATGTGATGATTCTTTAAGTCCAATGATTATATTTTCCATTTGTATAAATGAAATAACTCAACGGAAAGTTCTATTTTTAGATACAAGGAGTTTTTAATTATCAATCGACCATAAAAAAAAAGAGTTTTGATTATATTTTCAAGTTGTTATCCTTTTAACAGATACATTATATCTCTAAGTTGTTTTGCACAAATTAGAAAGTTACTTCAGTGGTTTGAGATTTTATTATATAAATAATGACCTAATTTCTATAAAAATACCAAGTTATTTGAATATATCGAAAAAATTACATTTTGAACATTTCTATTTTGTTATAATCTTTTTTTGGGCGAATTCTAATGTTTTTTTATCTATGGCAGAGATGACAAAACTAATATTTTGTCCCCAAAAAAAAGATAAAACTAATATATCTGGGCTACTAAATAAAGCCCATTTGATCTATACTTCAGTTACCGTTCTAATAGCCCATTGAGATATCCATTACAAGTCCGGCGGACCAAGCGACCGACATTAACTCTGCGTTGACTATTCTTGATCGGGAGACGAGATGGGCCTGGCCATGTAGTATTGTTTAATCCTATGTTAGGCCTTTCCGAATAAAAAGTTTTCACTGATTAATAAATGTTTTTTATCGCTAAGATTAATTTGGTGACGTACTGACTGACACACACTGCCTTTGTAAATTTGTAATGATGAATGCGTTGATTGGTGGAGGCACAGTCCATTAGCATTATAATTACTCTTATGATTAGCCTTACTTTATGATGATTAATACGCTTTTCTTGGATGCATCTTTCGAACCTAGATACATCGGTCACTGTCATTTACAAACCCTAATTTCAATTATCGATCGAGTGTCCTAAATTTTAGATACATAAGATGATTAACTATATATGGATATAATAATAACCTCCAGTAACCATCCAAGAAAGAAAAAAAAACATCTCTTTTTAATTTCCTTTTCTTTTATACAACTCATAATGTTTTCCCCTAGAACAAAAATAAAAATCAAACTGACAAGGGAATTAAGCACAACATCTAAATTTTTTTAAAAGAGCTATTATTATTAAAAATAAACAATCGTTTTGGTTTATTAAATTTCAAATAATAGCAACTCCCTTACAAGCAACTTCCTCCATAACCTGCGTTTCTGAATAATGCTTGCTTTATATCTTCCGAGGTAATGAAATCTCTCTGCTCAGCTCCCTATAAATTAACACACACAACAAAACGCATATATCATCAATCTCATTACAATTAGATAATTAAGATACCATATACAGTATATCATATATATTATACTAATTTGTGTATGTATAAGTACCTCAGAACAAGAAGCCTGCAAAGAGAAATCACTGAAGCAGCTTATNAAAAAAACTTTTTAAAATGATTTACTCACTTTTCAACCGGTTCTGTAGATTCCCATAAAAGTAAGAACACAATAATTAAACAATCTTGAAGGCAANATAGAAGCAATCCCGGTTTCGGTGAGCAACATATATCAACTCGAGTATCGTCATCTCTCCTATCTATTTCAAACTATCCACAACATGAACAAAAAAAATTAACAAAATCAGCATCAACATATATTAATTAGTGATTTTAAAAATATAGAGAGTTTGTTTGTAACAATTCATGAATAAAGGGGCTTATATGTAAAAAATACAAGAGAGCAGTGTAAGCAATATGAAAATATCTTTTGTGTACCTTTGGTGAGTTTCTGACCATAGGTTCGTTTGTATTAAGATCCTTGAGATCACCGAAGAGCTTAGAGTGATGTGAATTGTTGCTATTTCCAAGTTCTTGTTCCTCATCTTGTAATTTGTTGATTTTGTCTAAAAGCTCCTTCATGTAATCTATGGCATCTCCTAATATCGATGTTCTGTCCATCTGTTTTTTGTTTTTGGAACAAAAACCAATAGAATCATTATTTAAAAAAAAAAACTTTTAAATGATTTACTCACTTTTCAACCGGGTCTGTAGATTCCCATAAAAGTAAGAACATAATTAAACAATCTTGACGGGGGGAAAAAAAAGGGTTCAAACAAGAAGAAACAACACACATAATGTTAAAAAGAATAATATATACCAAAAGGCTGAATTTGAAACCAATTTATATAATTAATTCACTATTAAAAAAAAAAGGACGAATCATTGTTGATCTTTCGAATCAAAGGTTAAACAAATCTTGACAGAACACAAAAACCGTAGCTTTTTGGGGTTAGACTTAGATTTTTGGGGTTAATTAAGAAGAAGATCATTAGAAAGGTTATTATCTTTATGACCTATATGTCATACTATATAATACATTAATCTACTAATTAAAAAAGATCAATCGTTTAATTATTTTTTAAAAAGATTATTAGAGTAATTATAAATTTTACCTTACTGATTTTTGGGACGATGGATCGGAGCATAGAGAGACGATCGTTAAGTCGTTTTCTCCGCCGTCTCTCCGCCATGAGATTCTTGGAAGGTTGGCCTTCGAGCTTCTTACTCTTCTTCTTGTTCGTCTCTCCTCCACAGTAACCAACACTGAAGCTCTTGCTCTGATCAGACTCCATCAATGGCGAAGGATACGACGACGTTGGATTGTGGAAGTTGTTGTTGTTATCTTCTTGACCATTCTGAAGGATCAATGGTGGCGAAGAGGAGGAAGAGTCGATTATCTCTTGCAACGCCTCAAGAAAAGGGTAATCGAACGTTGCTACTGCTGCGGAGGATGATAACGGCGGAGACGGTGGCTGTAACGGTGGTGGTTGGTGGAGAAGCAGTGGAGGAGGCTGAGAGATTAGATCCATGAAAGAAGATGGATAAAGAAGGGTATTTTCGTCTTCTTCTTCGTTGTTGAAACAGAGGTAGTCAATACTATATCCATTTGGGAAGAACTGATGATGATGATGATGATGATCAAATTCGCCATTAAAGCTTAGACTGTTGATGTTGTTGTCGGTGGTTTCTTGCTTTGTTGGAACAAGAAGCTCTTCATACACATTCATCTGTGTCGACAGTTCCATTTTTTGTTTGTTCTCTCCCTTGTGATGAAAACTCTGGTTTCTTGTAATAATAAGAACAAACAAAAAAAAGAGAAAACAGAGTGTGTCAAAGAAGATGAAGTTGTAAGTGTATTTATATATACAATCCAATCCAGAGATGTGTGTGTGTGTATACAATCCAATCCAGAGATGTGTGTGTGTGTGTGTGAGTATACTATTAATTAAAATAAAGATTCCCGTTTAATTTGTGATTACTACTATTTCATTATTTGTTTATTTTTTGAATAAAAACTCAATGTAATATTTATGGGCTTTTTTAATATAATGTATGGTTTTTATTCTGATTACTAGTAAGATATTTTATTGTTTTCTCGTGACAAATAATAAAAACATTTTTGTTTGCTCTAGCCTCTACCTAGGAATAGATGAGCTATATATATATTACAAGACTTGACATGGATCGATGTAGTTTTTATTTTGGTAAGAAAAAAAACATAGTAGTATAAAACACACAAAAGTTTATTTTTTTCTTTCGGAAACCATAATTGAATTATTCTATAGGAAACTTTTTGGTTTAATGATTGGTATTTACTATAGTAAGACTTTCAGAAATTCTGCGATTCGTGTGTCATAGTTTCAAGTTTTTGGATTCTAATATCTCTCGCTATACGTGCATTGTATACAGACAGATTCGTCCACTGAAAAATATACCATGATTTAGATATTAGTCTAAATGACTGTATCTATGTGTTTACTCTAATCAGTTTTAAACAAAAGTTGCAATTTCTGGCTGTTACAATTTATTATTATATATTGTACATGGTTATATGGTTTAAAGTGTGATTAATATACTCCAAACCATTTGGTCATAGCATATATGTGTTTGATTAGCGTAATGTAAATAATCTCTTTGCAATATAAAGGCCGACTCGAACTGTTGGAAAAGAAAAAAGAAAACTTGACTCAAATTTTCAGGCCTTTATTATATCAATGAAAGAAATGTAAATTATAGTATCAAATTGTTTGAGTTATCTAATTGACAAAGAAACAAAAAGAGAGCAAGTAATATACATTGATTAATTCCCTTTCCTTACAGGAAAACGTTGATCCCACAAATTTCATGTCTCGACAAAAACGGATGAACATTTGTCTACCCCTCTTCTTCTTTTTTTTTCTTTTTTTTTTGGGTCTGCCAATTTTTAAAAGTCATAATATTTATATACATATTATTATTGTTGAGATGGAATTACTCGTATTACGTAATTGTCTGTTGTGTATACGCATACACTAAATTGCGTCAAGATCTTGATTTAATTTGTTAATCAGCATCGCTTGTTTTAAAAAAAAAAAATTGCAATTTGACCCTTAAATCAAGGTAATGTTTGTGAATAGTAATCTGAAAATTTCCAAGCGTAGGCCTTAGAAATAATTGCCCTTCGTGTTCACATTTGTCTTACGTTTGATATGACGTTTATTCTTTTGATTAACGCTTTAGCATAGTCAAATTTTTAATAATTGAATGGCTATTCGCGGTAATTATTAAGAATATGAACTAATGACCGAAAAAATGGGAGCTTTTAGAATTTCTAATGATATGTTCTCATCGTACGCACTGTATAATTTGTTTGCCATCAAGGGTGTGAATTAACTATTCCGAAAGTAAAGGGGTGAAATTTGATAGTACTACATTTATAGAAGCAAATCTAGCTAACTTGACTTAATATACTATGAAATTTATATACGAAACAAATCCGTGTGGAATAATATCATGCATATGCCTAGAATGTAGCTTTTTCATTTTTTTTATATGAGTAATATTTTTATGTTTGCATGTGAACTTCTTCTTGCCCCATCTTCAGTGCCATTCTCATATATAAAACCGTAAAAAAAAAAAAAAAATGAAAATAAAAATTAATAGGAGTAATAAGAAGCAAGAGAGCACATAGTAAAGAGAAGCTCCATGTTCACGAAAACAAACAAACTGTCTTAGGCCTCTCTCGTCCTTTCAGTTCACTCACTTTCAATCTATAATACATTCAACATTTCGTATATTATTTTATAACATGTGTGAGTGTATAAAATTCATGTAAATGATTTTAAAAATACGAAAACATAAGTTCTTTGACTTAATGATGAACAAGAAACAAAAGCAGAGAAATAACATTGAATGAATCTTTTACAAATATATAATTTGATTTATGTATTATTGAAATATCGTATGCTTGTCCACAAATTACTGTCTATATTAAAATAGCAAAAGACACAGTATAATGGCCCCACAATTTGTGGCATAGATAACATAAAACACTATTAAACCAAGTTATGGTGGACTTGAGTTATTCTTATAATGTTAATCAAATATTGTAGAAACATACTAAAACTCTAAAAGTAAGTTTACGGCATACACTTACGATTACAGTTTACAAATAACTATTTTGTAGGTAAACAAACAACTATAGGCACACATCCTGAAAAATACATATATACGGTATCGTACACAAAAAAAACTTAGATAAACCCACCACGTGTCGCTATAGGCACACATCCACAAATGTGTGTGTGTGTGTGTGTGTGAATTTACAAAGATGATGAGTGTGAAGAAGAAGGAAGGAAGGAAGGAAGGAAGAAGAGACGGACAAGTCTGTGGTTAATGGATCGAGGCTTGTTGTTTGTATTCAGAAGAAGCTAGGATATGCGTGAGAGTTTGTGGGGTTACATAGAGTGATTCAGTGGACTGTCTCGTATGTATTGTGACCCTCTCCTAATTAATGATCTCCATTATCTCTTTCTCTTCCTCTTCTTCTGCTTCTTCATCATCTCCTTCGTCTTCACATGACGACGTGACTAACCAAAAAAGCTGCTCGTCAATTTTAATTATAACTTCGTCTTCTTCTGTATTAACTTCTCTTTGGATTCTAATCATAAGTCAAAGCCCTCACTAGACGTAAGAAAATTCGATAGACGATTTTTATTTTTATTTTATTTTTATTTTAGTTGATCTCATATTTATATATAAACGAAAAGATTTAACTTTTATATGTTCAAACTAATTAAAGAGGATAAAGTAAATGGTGTTTGTGCCAGCTAATAACAAGTGCTGATGATCTGTTTAAACTTTTTGTACAGCTAAAAAATCTAAATTATGGATTTCATTTTTCTTAATATTTTGATGGCATCTAAGAAGTTATTTTTTTTTGCTAATTAAATAATGTCATCTAAGAAGTTGGTTTAATATTTCCTTCTACCAAATTAAATCTATCGTTGTGTTTGTCTACTTTCACACTCTATTATCAGTAGTGGTTATTAATTGATTGAAAAATTCACCTTAAAACTTAGGATACTAAAATTTAGAATTCTTACTGCACTACGACTTTATTTTACAGTTTACAATCAGTAAGTCATAAAAACTGCACTCTATCGTAAAATAATGAAATTATAATCCGAAAGCCTATAGATAATGGAAAAAATAACCAATCATTTTTATTTCTTTCTTCTAGTGTATATAGCCTTGCATGTGTCATATACGTGTCTAAAATACATTAAGATATATATCTAATGTTTAATTATACTACTAAATTTAAGTAATTTTGTATATGATACGTAAGATTAATACACCATTTAAGCATAAAGGAGAAGGAAAAAAAAGAATGTGTTTATGTATACTAAATTTAAGTAATTTTGTATTTGATACTGTAAGATGATGTTTGTATTTTGTATAATCAGTTAAGCATTAAGGAGAAGAGAGAAAAAAAAGAATGTTAAAAATTAAAAGAAGCAAAGATTGACCTGATTCGGTTCTCAAGAAGGTGAATGTGTGACAAAGAGAAGGGGCCAAGACCACGTGAATAAACACAAACCTACGTGGCCTTTCTTCAAGCGTCCACGTGTCCATGTTACCAATGCCAGGCGACCACGCATCTTTTCCGTATGCGCCAAACCTCAAAAATGTTTTTAAAAAAAAACTTTTGCGTAAAATAAATTTTTAGATTTTGCAATAAAACACCCCTCTCCTCTCCTAGCTTTATTATAAAATTTATCAAGGACATAAAAAAAAAAATACAAAACTTTGTTACTGACAAAATTTTTATGAACTACAGTTTTGTACAAAAATAAATAATACTAAAATGTGGTGTGTCATTTAGGGAATGCATGAGAGAATAAGCTTAAATCGAGGGATGCCATGTAGATGCGGAAAATTATGCAAGATGCAGAATCTGTTTTTTTTTTCTTTCTTTGTTGGGTTCTTGAAAAAATAGATTATTTTAAATATGGGGAACAGTTATTTTGACTTCCACAAGAAAGCATATTAGTATTATTTTCTGATTAGAGACAATTCTTCGAATCATTTTTTTAAGAACCCTACTAGGTCTATTTAATACTAGTGTACCACTTTAGGTTTGAAGAAGTATTATGTCTTTTTCTTAAGATTTTTAAATTAAATATACTTGGAAAGAATCTCGAAACGATTTTAGGAATTTTCCTTCATTATTCTTAAATAAATTTGCGAGCACTTTAGCAGCGCCCTATTTTAAGTATTGTCTCTCTAGCTACGAAATTGTGTAATTATTTGTCCTAATTAGAGAATCTGCAGCTAGATTACATAATATAGTATAGATTAGTTTGATTGAGTCTCCAATTTATTCGTTCGAAAACTAAAATATTTTTAATTTTTCGTACGTAACGAGATTTTGTTTGCATTGCATGAAATCGGTGGACAGCCCATAGTTTATGCATATTCTCTCATCTAAAACCGCTTTTCACTTTTCCCTTTGTCCACTCTTTTTTTTTCTTCTTCTTATTATTATAACATATGATTGACACATATTTCTTTGTTTTGGGCCCGTTTTGTAGACGCCTCAAGTTAAATTTTATTTTTAAATCATTCAATGGAACTATTTGTGAGATTTAGCCGTTTAGGTTAAACGCTAACATAATAAAAATGGTTTAGGTTAAGCGGAATGACTAATATCATACCATCGAGGACAACACAAATATGATATACACAAACGTTTACAGAAAATTTTCAAATAAAGAATGTATATTGAGATTATGTACAAATTCCATGTGAATCATAATATTAAATGCTGCACAAAAATGTTTGGAAAAGTTAAATACATACCTTTAAATTGTAATTATGTCAAGTCATCTTCTAATGCATGTTATTGAGTTAGTAGTTAATGCACCCCAATACTTACAGCGCACATAAAAAGTGTCATCACAAGAATCTTTAACTAGGATGTTACATTGTACAAGAATGCTTATCCTAAAAGATAACTCTAACTGAAATATATATCATTCACCATTTTTGCATCTACGTATATGTAAATGAGCTGGGAATTTTTAACTTACTTCCGTAGAGATCTAGAGTATATAAAAAATCAATGAGGTCTAGATGCTGATAAAATTACTAGCTAACATTGACTATATATCAGCTAGTTTATATTATTGTTACGACTATTCTAAGCATGGCGTACGTACAAGATAGTAATATATACGATCATACTAAAACTTAATATATAATTTAGGCATTGTGAGGCTACGGATACAATATCTAATCTTAGTGATACAAATTGAAGACTTATCATGTCAAAACGAAGAATCAAGTTTCATATATCCATCGCGTTTCCATGTTGGCTATATATAAAAACCGGGTTTGGTATTGGGTCTAAGATTATCCGGTTATCATAAATTATTGCAATAAAACTGATTTCCATATAGATTTCAAAAGTTTGTCTTAGGGTTTAACATTTTTAAAAAGAACAGTGCGAAAGAAAGAAGAAAAGTATGTTGTCATATATGTTAGATTGTTTCATTCTATATAGTTTTGAATCTTTTGATGTTTGAAGTCGAAAATATGATATTTTTTGCTAGTTTTATAAACAGGGTGTGATCTCAAAGAGAGAGAGACAGAGAGATATCGCATTGTCGTATAGGATGGGTTTTACAAACATGATTGAGAGGAGATGGAACGGGAGTGTACAGGAGCATCATTGTAATTTTGTCCACCCATACCAAAACCTGGAGGTTTATATATACAATCATTAATATAACCGTTTATACAACAACAAAAAAAGAATAAGAAAAAAAAAACTAAAACCAATAATATTCAGTAGTTATAGCAACGAGAATGCGTATGAATAAGAAGTTAAATGGCAACGTCATATTCTCCCATCCATATATAAGTGTACGTTAAAGTAAGAGCTCACGTATAGTCGGCATGTCACACTCATTACATTTTTTATTCATCAAACATACTTTTCCAATCATGCTAGTAGGTGTTATGGCATTTTTATTCACGAATTTTAATTGGTCCACCCATACATAACAAATTGAAATTATTTATATAAAACATTGTGTACAGAAAAACATAGTGTTGCATCATAACTTTAGATTTTAGCATACACTCTCACACACATACAACACGATCTCGGGTCCCCCGGTTTTATCTCGTGTCCTCTCTACTGATGTCATGATATTATTTGTGCGAACTAAATTATATTTCGGGAGTTTTATACAGTTATAAATTTTGCACTTTGCGTGAAACGAAGGGCAAAAGATCATTCCCGTATATTCTGAATTTAGGAGGCATATATATCTTAGTTTTTTTTTTTTTTTTTAAATACATCACATATATAGTGGAATCAAATTGCGGGTATATATGTCATTTTAGTTATCGTTATATATGGATAGAGAAATCTTAGCATATGATTTTTGGATGACTTAGATGCATGCTGGATCAAACTCCAAATTAAAAATGTACAAAGGTTTGAGATACAGTAAACGGTTTTTGGTTTTGATCATGTTACTTTCATTTACAACATTAGGTAAATTACATATAAAGACCACCAAGCCATACACGCCGTAAGTCTAGACCATCTAAACCATGTTGTTCGGACTGCCAAATCTGTATCTAAACCTGTTAGCTAAGTATAATCCGGTGAGAGTTTGTGTAGCGTCTAAGTGTCTCCTTGATGGCTGTATATCTTACTTTGTTGAGTGTTATTCAAAATCCAACGTGGTTAAAATATTGTAGTAGTTATCTATACATGTAAAGCAAAAACTTTTGTAATCCGTGGCTAAAAAACAACGCTATCTACTGCTTATACAGTTCATGTTAGTCTAATAAATCTAGTCCCTATAAATGCCTTATCATAGAGTAAAAGTGCATACTAGACAAATCAAATACATTTGTTATATAAGACTAGACTTCAACTTTCACTAATACATCACCGGCTGATAATTAAGCCTCTACAAACAATTTTAACGAGTTTTGCACTAGTGAATATATAGGTTAGGTTAAAAAACAAAAATCAATAAAATCAACAGATATTTTAACTATTCAGCCACTAGATAACGATAAAAACATGATTTGAAACTTTTCAAATTGATCGAAGAACGCCTTGATATATCGGGGGTGGAGCACAGGGCCATGCCTCAGGTCCATTCGATCCACTAATCCACTATTGGATCGATCAAATTAGTCAAAAGTTGCGAATTTTTTTCTGTTATTTAATGAGACATCAAAATATCAAATTCGACACGATTCATATTTTTCATATTATACATTTCCTTGGAAACAAATGGAACGACTTTTTGAAATAAAAACAAATGAAACGAATAGAAAAAAAAAGAAAAAAAAAAAGGTAGGGACATTCAATTATTACAACATAAGAAGGGAGCTTTATGAGAACACGAGCCAGATTCAGTTAATTATGTCTACTTCTGGTATATATATAGATATATATTACTTATTTTAATTTTGTTTTTTTGTTTTTACACCAAAGATTTGTACGAATCATAATCAAAGTCACATCTCATCTCACATTCACATGTTCAAAACTATTCATTTTACCCTGGAAATCAAAGTTACATTTAATTCGTGTCTTCCGATTTGTTTAATGCCAGCTTGCAAATTTTTATGTTATTTATGATCGCCTAAGTCAAAATTTTTAGATAGCATCCTATATAATGATTAGTGTTATCATTTTGCTCGTGTAGGGGCTAATTATCATAATTCTATGTTTTTTCTTTCAAAAGTCATACTTGAGTGAGAGGAGCAGCTACCTGTGAGAGTTTCGAAGATACCTATTGGGCTAAAATAAAGCCCATTTTCTGGTCAGCCGTTTATAAATTCGAAGGTCCAGTCCAGCTATTATGTAATGGTTTAGGTGACAAGACTAGCGGACCAACCGGTCCATGGTTCAATTTTTGAAAAAAGTATCGTTATCCAATATTGGTTTTATTTTGGAAAAAGTATCTTTAGAGAAATTCATTTTCTAAGTTAAAAAAAATCAGAATTTACATTTTATTATTTGCTTTCTTTTCTTCTATTATAGTCTTTTCATTATTCGTATAAATCGTACAACAAGAGATAACCATGAAGAAGAGTAGAAATTTCCAGAGTAGTTTGTTGTTGTAATGAAGTGAATGATTTTTTTGGCTTTGCGACGAATTGTTTTTTTTTTTGGTAACGTTTGAAGTGCGCGTGGGGGTTAGCAAAAATACACTTATATCAGAAGAGACCTTAGCTGTATGGTCCCATACTTTGGATGTTGTTAAGCGTAGACGCTACTCTTTAATTTAACATTCTCAGTTCCCATTTATGCTCCATATTTTTTAATCAATGTTAGAAGAATTTGGCCCACGACCACGAGTAACAATCGTATGGGCTTCGAGAAAACCTTCTTTAAAAATCCAACGATCCAGATTTGACCCAAATTGGTTTGAAGATAAATAATATAAATATGAAAAACTGCACTCGATTCAATGATTGTGTTTTTATTTACTCTTTTTTTCTTGCTTTGAGTTGTCTCTCTATCTATCCTATCCATCTCTCTTTCCCTCTCCTCACTATTGTTATCTTTCGTTGTTATTTTATTATAGTGTTCTTCTTTGTTTCTGAGAAAACATTGGGAAGTTTTACCAAAAAAAAAAAAAACATTGGGAAGTCTGATTAGTTTTTTTTGGTGAGGGAAAAAAATAGCTAGTGTGTGTGGGATTGTAATATCATAGGAATTCAAACTTAAAAATCACCATGGGCATTCGGCGGAAACCGGACAAACCGAACCGAACAACCCGAAAATTTCGGTTATCGGATCAAACCGAAGAAAGAAAGCATAACCGTTCGGTGCAATTAGATTGGGTAATCAGATTTCGGTTCGATTCGGTTCGGTAATCGGACCGATCGATTTACTAAAACCCGCAGAAGTATATAACCCTAAGTCTCTAACCGTCTCCATTAACCCTAGTTTTCTCTTTTCTTTCTTTCTGAGACAAAGCAGTCAACATCATGCGATTCTGAAATCAACTCCGCAGTTCATCCTTTTTTTCCGATCTAATCAAAATATCCTTTATTCTTCTTCATCAACTCATCTTCTTCTTCTTCTAAAGAGTTCTACTTCCTCATCTTCTCAGTCTTTCGCGATCTACAACCCGGATTGAGAAGTTTGTAAAGGTCAGTTCTTTTGTTGTTCTTCATAGTGAATTTGTATGTGTTCTTTTGATGTTTTTAGTAGTCAATTTCTATATGTTCGATTCGTTAGCAACCTTTTAGGAGATTGGATAAAAAAAATTAGGGTTTGGGTTCCAATTTAAGTATGAAATTTGGGGTTTTGTTCCTTAGTTGTTTGTCTCCGTCAATTTGTCTATCTCCTATTCGTTTGGTTTCCAATTTCAGTATGAAATTTAGGGGGTTTGTCTCCATCAATTGGTCTATATGCAATTTAGGGTTTATCTTGTATGTATTTTGTTTATGATATAGTTTCAATATGTTTATTAATTCGGGACAATTTAGGTTATGCTTCGATTTGGGACAGTTTAGGTTAGGATTCAATTTGGGACAGTTTAGGTTTCTGCCGGTTTATCTTCTATGTACTTTATTTATGAATGTTATTCTAAGCTAATGTGAGCATTAAATTGATTTGTAGATGACTAATGAGAACGAGGAACATCCAGTTCAACCCGAACAACAAGAAGAAGATGCAACTGCGAATGTTGAGGTTCAAACCGGGAAGAAACGCCCAAGACCTGCATCTGCTGCTGATAAGCCTCCCAAACCACGAAAGAAGTATGCAAAAAGAGCTCCTGTTTGGGAACATTCTCTACAAAGGGAAGGGGAGACTTATAAGAGCTACTGTAAGTATTGTGCAGCAGAGATTGGTTGTGATACTAAAGCAGTGGGTACTAGCCCAATGATAGGTCACATTAGTAGATGCAAACAATACAAGGATTGGGTGGAAAAGGAAAAGCAGAAGGTTCTAACTGGTGATAACAATGGGAATTTGAAGGTGATCAAGTATGATCCGATGCTGTTTAGAAGGTCAGTTAATGAGATGGTAGTCGTCAATGAGTTGCCACTCTCATTTGTAGAATCAGATGGATGGAAGCGGTTCTGCTTCAATATTTTGCCGTTGTACAAGACATTCTCCAGAAGGACTTGTAGTAAAGACATTGTGGCGATGTATCTGCAAGAGAAGGCAGCAGTGAAGAATTTGTTCAATGTAGAGAAACAAAGGGTTTCTCTAACTACGGATATATGGACGTGTCCTACTACTTCTTACGGCTACATGGTGATCACGAGTCACTGGATTAATACTGAGTGGGAATTGCAGAAGAGGATTCTAAGCTTCAAGGTCATCACTGATCATAAAGGAGACACCATTGCAGGCCAGTTGATGGATTTTTTAGACGATTGAGGGATTGAGAAAGTCTTCACAGTTACAGTTGATAATGCAAAGAACAATGACAAGGCTTTGGATGCTTTTAAGGATTAGTTAAGGCTGAGAGGAGGAGAAGCATTAGTTAGAGATGGTGATTATCTTCATATGCGTTGCTGTGCACATATCCTCAATCTGATTGTTGGAGATGTTTTGAAGAAGGCAAATCATCATATTGTTGCGGTTAGAAATGCAGTGAAGTATGTTCGGTCATCGTTCACTAGGCTTAAATCTTTCGCATTGAGGTGTGACACTAGTAAGATGTGTAGAGGGAGTCTGCCATTGGATATTTGCACACGCTGGAACTCAACATATCTGATGTTGAGTTCTGCTTTGAAGCTAAGGAAGGCTTTTGAAAAGATGGAAGCTGAGGACAAGTTGTACTGTGATTATTTTGAGGAAGATGATGAGAAAACAAAGGCTAAAAGAGTTGGACCGCCAACTCATTCGACTTGGGATGAAATTGCAATGTTGGTAAAGTTTCTCAAAATCTTCTATAAGTGCACTTTAATATTCTCTGCTTCCAATTCGGTTAGTTCCACCTTGTGCTACAATGAGATTGTGGACATTGAGAGGAATCTGATGAGTAAGTGTACCAGTCCTGATGCGGAGATCAGAAAGCAGGCTCATGTAATGAGGGATAAATTTGATAAGTATTGGGATGGGTTGAAGAGCATGAATCCTCTGGTTATTGTGGCTAGTGTCTTTGATCCTCGAAACAAGATGAAGTTTGCTTCTCTCTGCTTCGACCAGCTGTATGGTAAGGACACAATTGAGACTCGGCACCTCAATGCAAAAGTTTCTGATGTAATGAAGAACATGTATGATCATTACAGCTACAAGCTGAGCACACCAGAAGCTATAGAAGACACCACTGCTTCTCAGCCACAGTCTAACGTTTTTGAGTTATCAGATGATGAAGATGGTTGTGAGGGGATACTTGCAATACTCGGAAAGGTGGTTGGGTTGAAGAGTAATGCAGATAACTTTAATGAGTTACAACAATATCTAGCAGAAAAACCTGAGCCCAGAGTAGAGAATAAGTTGGGGATGGCTTATGATGTTCTCAGTTGGTGGAGACGTAGTAGCTCAAAGTATTCGGTCTTGTCAGAAATGGTTAGAGATGTTCTAGCCATTCAAGCCTCATCAGTTGCTTCAGAATCGGCTTTCAGTACAAGTGAGAGGGTCTTGGATCCTTACAGAAGTTCTCTAACCACTTACATGGTTGAGGTTTTGTTGTGTACCCAACAATGGTTAAAGTCTTCTTATAAAGGAGAAGCAGTCGTAGCAAACTTGGCCCAGATGTTGGAAGAAGTTGAATTCTTTGAGTCTCTCGGTAAGTTTAACTTCTCTAGATTTAGTAATCCTTTCAAATCTTTTTATATCTATAAGTTTACTAATATCTTGTCTCTGTTTTCTTCTATAGATTCTCGGAATCCAACGGAAGCTATTCCATGATTCTTCATAGTATGACAGGTATGATTGTGGTTCTAAGTGTTCATATGCCTTTTCTTTTTGTTTTTGATTAACATTGTTTTTGTTATGATTTTCACAGGTAGGAAGCTGCGTATTTTGTCCTTTTTGATGCGTAACGCAACCTTAACAATGGATAGTGTAGTACTGACTTTGAAGCTGCTCTTTTGACTACTTTTTGATGCGAAGTAGCATGCTTTTGTTGATGGAATGATTTTTTGATGTAATGCTAGCTTAAACTAGATAAAATGCTAGCTTAGCAGCTTCTCTAATGGTCTGTAAGGGTATGTAGTCTGTACTAGTAGCTTAAAGTCTTTAAACTCATTAACACAACTTTAAGCTACTAGTACATGAACTTAGCAGGTTCTATTTGCTGTTGATTTCAAAAAATCTCTAATTCGGGTAAAATAAACTGAATTAGAGATTAGTTTCGGATGAAAAATTAAATCAGGTAACCGACCCGATTAATCCGAGTACCGTCCGAACCGAACCGTATTTCAATTTAAGTTTAATTCGGTGAAATTTTAAAAAGCCCGAATTCAGAAAAAAACGAACCACCCGATTCCGCCAAACGCCCAAGGTGATTAAAAAGTGTTGTGATGAGGTCATCATCAACAGTCAATATTCTGGGTAACTAGTTCTGCTCCACACAATCTTTTCCTATCCTCTCTCTTCTTTTTTTTTTTCGAATTATGAGGTGTGTGGTAGTGATATTTCTAAATTTTAACAGTTCCTCTAGCCTAGAGATATTTGAAAGGAAAAAAGCCCATTTGGTGATCTGGTTCATCATAAACAAAGGAGGATACGTTCGTCATTTCAAAAGTGTTATTGCCTTAGGTTCGTTTGCCCGTCCAATCGGTGACACACCACCTATTTAAATCGGAATAATTAATCGTTAAAAAAAAAGAGTCAGAAGAAATGGTTCGATCTTCTTATTTTTCTTTCTCAAACCGAGAGATCCATAAATCGGGATCCTAATCTGTTAAGCTATGTCTACCATTACCGAAGTATCATCTACTAAAGTATCAGTATCATTTTAATATATGACTTAGGTCTATGTCAAGGAGGTAAACCAGAAAAGTTTGGGTAGAGCCGGATCGAAATGTTGGCTAGGTAAACGTCCTGTAGTAAGAGGAGTAGTTATGAACCCTCTTGCGGAGGAACCCTTGGGTTTTCGGGGCATTGGATTCTCACTAATGTTTGCGTTACTCAAGCCGACATTCTCACTTCTATTGGTGTATGCGCATGAGAAATAAGGAATCTTGTGAGCTCCATTAAGGAAAATATCGGAATTTGTATACTATATGTAGAAAAAATCAGTGAATTTGACATTCATATTCTCTATATCAGAGTTATGTAACATCTTTTTTACTAATAAGTTTTCGACTAATTTCCAGTTTTAAGGGTTAAAAAGAAAAGAAAAGAAAAAAAAATTGGAAAGTTACGAGATCCTAGCTGTCACCACGTGGCAACCGCTGACCTGGCAAAAGAAAAAGCGACCAATCACAGAGCAGTGTCTGTAATTTAAACAAAAACAAAAGGAAAACAAATTATGGTATAAAATAATAAAAATGTCAGTGTGGAACCCATTTGTAAAATCATTTTTTTTTTTTTTTTTAAAAGGACCCATCAATTTTTCGTAAAGTTCAAAAATTAAAAACCCAAAAAACACACACGACGCCTCACGAACAAACGACTAACATAACGCCACGTGGCTAATTACAACGATCTGAGCCATCCGTGGCAGTTTTCTCGGGTAGCTAGATCGGTCAGCTTCACCGAACAGATCTGAACCGTAAGATCTAAATTCAACGGTTTGATTGAAACTAAGCGTTATATCGGTCAGATTCCAATGGCCTTTAAGTAGAGATGATGCCTCTCATCTTCTTCCTCCTCATCGGCCTATCTCCCCCAAAACCCCTCTTTTTCTTTTTAACCTTCCAAAATTTTATTTTTTTCCGACCGCCGGGAATTTTCGCCGGTGATGTAATTTTCCCGCCTTTTTTTTTTTGTTTTTGGAGGTTAAAGTTTTCTATTTTTTTTTTTTTTTTT